>NW_009923086.1:81053-115077 GCF_000696875.1 Nestor notabilis | reverse complement strand
GCTGAACTTCATTCCTGTTACTTGTTTTTGAAAACTTGAGTAAGAAATAGAATTGGTGAAAATCCGTTATTGTTACAAGGTTGGCATTAAGTCTACTTTATGAGGTGCTTTTATGGCAGTGATTGATTTTTAATTCCCCCTTTTCATTCCTGAAATCTGCACATTAATAGCACCTTCCATTTCAGCATGCTCTACGAGCATGCATCTTCTGTTTTCTGCAAGAGGCTGCATGCAATCCTGCTAGCAAACTTTCGTGTCATAAGTAGAATTTGTTCAGGAAATAAAAATATATTGTTTTCATTGTTAGAGGATGCTACTAAATTGGCTGTATGTTTGTCTAATAATCATATCTAAAGCTGATTATTCTGGTAATAGCCTTAAGATATTATTTAAAAATAAATATATAAATGCACTGCTTTTGTACTAATACAAGTTTTTAATCTCTTCTTGTTTCTATGAAGTCTGAATGAGATTTTCAAAATTGAATAATAATTTGATCCGTTAATCTTTTGAAGCTAGTAATTTTATTTTTCCCTCTTTGCAGTCTCTGAGGCTCGCAAATGAATAGAGCTTCATTACTGGAGTCTGCATTTAATAACCATTATCCATTATCTTGTAATTAAGACTCCCTGTAACGAATCATGAGGACAATGCAAAAATACATAGTACATTTCTTTAATGAACTGGAAAATGTTCATCTTGTTCTATTTAGTAATGAGTTGCTGAATAGTCGTTAAATCCACTGGAGAATAGAGCTAGATGGATTTTGAAGACTATCTTGAGTTTGTAGTTAATCTATTAGAATTAAAATTTCATCTTCTATTTTTATCAACAGCTGATTAGAAGTCATTCTGTTTGACCAAATTGATTAGAAGACCATATACAAGGGCAGCTGTTGTTTAATGAAAGTTTTTAATGAAACTGTACCATAGAGACTTGTAATTATAAGACTTATAAAAGCTTTGACTTACCTTATACTAGAAAAAATGTGAAGTATTGCACTGAAGGACTTTTAAATGCTACATTTTGAAAGGGAAATTAAAAATATAATTTGGTGATGTTGAAGTTTCACTTCCACTGTTACTTGTTTTAATGTGACAATCGGATGTCCGTAGTGTCTCTGGAAGGGATTAGCTCTGAAATATGTAACTCGATTGTCTCTGTGCTCCATTCTTTGCAAAGCTCAATCAACTATTAATTGCCTCTTTTGTGCACTGCACATTCTCTGGAGTTAGAACTTTTTCCACAGAAAATTGTTTCTCTTTGGAATGGAAATTGTCGCAGGAGGGTGCAGTTTAATCACCAATGGGCCTAGATGGGAAGCCTACAGAGAAAACTATGCTCTTACGAGACACAGTGTTAGTGATACCATTTGTGTTTAAATCACAGGGCACAGGAACATGCCTGGCTTTGTCTTAATGCCATCAAGGCTGAGACCTAGCTGAGTGCCAGTTGGCTGTGTCATCAGGAAGGTGGGTCTCTGGAGTGTGCTGCAGCACACCGTCAGAGTGTAGTCTAGGCAATTCTTTAGTTTGAGCCAGTAGTGAAACTTCCCTTGCTTACTCTAGGGAATGCTGTAGAGGTATCATCATTCATATAAGAGACAAAATGGACCCTAAGCCAAAGCTGAAGTGGAAGCAGATGCAGTTCCAATTGACTGAAGTGGATGATGCACTACGACACGATGGTTGAATTATCCCACTTCTTCTCCCGATTACTTTTGATAATTAATGATCCCACAGTACATCTTTTCTAAGAAGTAGGTTCCCAGGGATTAAGTGCGCCCTAATGCAATTAAAGAAGTTTTGTCATTGTATTGTGTCAGTTCAGGATCATACAGTGCAAGGCAAATTTTTTGGTTCACTTTTTAGCTTTTTGTTATATTGTGCTGCAGGATTCATTTTAGTTCAACCAGGAACAGCAAGAATGCACAAGAACATTACACAAGTATTCAGGACAGGTAGTGGAGACTACTGTTCACAAGTGAGAAGCCAGGAAAAATAAGGCAAGGTTAACTCTTCTTTAACTAACACAGATGTTTTGACCTTGTTACTGCATTATATCAGACCACGGGTTTAAGTGTAGTAATTTGCAATGTTACAATTGCAAAATGCATAAGAAGAGAGTTTTTACCCTGTTTACGGTATTACACATCTGGTTTCAAAAATACATATGGGATTCCTTTCACTTTAAACAGCTGCAGGAGATACAATACTAGACTGTCAAATGTGAGACTAAATAGATGCAAAATTTAATTAAAACCCTATATATTCTATTCAGAAAGATCCTTGAGGAAATCCTACAAAGTTGATTTATATGCAGAATTTATTCAGAGGAAATAATTTCCATTGTTGTACTTAGACACATTCCTGTTCATGCATTTATACAAATATATTGAGTGTCTGTACAGGAACATATATCTTATTGGACTGTCCTGAAGAGATTGTTAGTCTGATAGCTAAAGCAGAGAATTAAGAGCTTGGATGTTCATTTAGCCGCTGGAGTGTCTGGCTTGCTGTGAAACCAGATGGATATCATCCTCCTGCTCTAGCCTTGACCAGAGCAAGGTTAGCACCATCATCACAGGGATGTACATGTAAAGGAATGGTTCATAATTGCTGTGAAGCATAAGATCATCTATGGAGAGTGTGAACTACATATGTGTGGAATGACTCTTGTTCTAAAGCTACCATAAAGCTTTTTACCTCGTTTCAGGTTCTGATTTTATAAAGACGTCTACAGGAAAGGAGGTGGAAAATGCGACCTTTCCAGTTGGAGTAGTCATGATGCGAGCCATTAAAGAATTCTACTGGCAAACTGGCTACAAGGTACTTCTTGCTACCTTTATAAAAATTAACCAAACAGGCTCATTCAGAAAGAAACAGGACTGTTTCAAATTGGTTTCAAAATGCAGAACATACAAATCCACGTACATTAGCTTCCATGGCTATAGGAGCCATGGTAATGGGACTTCTGTCTTATATGTCTCATTTGATTTGCTATTATTCGAGTGCTTAAAAAAACAAACTCAAAAGGCACTTTTGGCTTTCCTCCCTTGAACAACTGTCACTTCATTCCCTAAAAGCTCATGCAATCTTCATGCATCCCCTGGTGCATTCGGGTTTGAATTTTGTTTCACCATTTAAGGTATTTAAATGGTCATCTCCAGCTGATAGTGACCGGCATACTCCCATAAACCACAGTGGAGCTATACAAATTTATAGCCACTGAGAGTCTGTCCAGTGTACACAACTGTATTTTCTGACTTTGTTCTGGTAACCCAAGAGATAAATTCTGCTCTTTCCTCCCTTGCCAAAGGGACTTTCCAAAGGGACAAAAAGGCAGATCCAGTTGGATCCTGTTATGTGGGATGGAGGGAGAGAGGGGCTGGAGCCAGAAAAATATCATGTCCTGGTCCACAACATTTCTCTCTCATGTCAATGTCAAATGAGGTCAGTGGATGCAAGGAGCAGGGGGGAGCGTATGGCAAAGCCAGTGATGAACTATACATGCATCCATGCTTGTGCTGAAGCAGTGAGAAAGGAGGAGGTTATTCAGGAAGGCTTAAGTCACCTCTCACTTCCTTTATCTACATGCAAATGGTGGCTGCCAGTTAGATCTGGTGCTGGTGTTCAGCAGCAGGCTTTGTCTTCACCTGCAGCCTCAGGAAAGAAAACAGTATCTCTGAGACTCACATTTCTGGGTCACCCTTCTGTCCTCTCCAGCTCACCCTTCTGGAAGTGGCCTTTCCAAAGGTATGATGTTAGGACATGGGATGAGCAGTGGGATAGGAGCTGAGATGGCTTCAGGGGCTGTTGGAGCTAGAGGAGCATGTGACAGCAGGTTAGGCGTGTGTCCATCTGCTGTCTGTGGTCATCTAAATGAGGCCAGTGTGATTCCTGGGCTGTCCTCACTCCTCCCTTCCCCAGCCTGCATCTCCCTCTGCCACACCACAACTCGAGCAGCTTGGGTAGTCTTGCTTCTGCGGGAACATTGTCAGTGCTCCCAACCTGAGGCATATCCCTGGGGCTGGGTGACTCACCTTGGCACTGCTGCTGCTTATATGAGCTGTGTGCCAGAGGTTGGGCTCTGCTGCATTAACACAGCTTTGTACCTATAATTGGATATAAATGTTGAATTCGCCTTTTGCTTTAAAAGGATGCATTCATGGTTTAAAATGTGTTATTAAGAATGAGTGCTTATGCCTGTGTGCATGTATGTGTCAGTGAATTAGATGTAAACTGACTTTATGTGCTTTTATTAACTGAAGACAATATTATCACTGACAAGAGATTTCTAAATGGTTTCTTTAACAAACTAATTTTACAGCTGTAGGGATGCTTTCTAGCAAGGCGTTGGCTTGGAAAAACAGGTTAATACAGAAATTAAACTTCTTCAAGGAAAGGAACAAGTTGCAGAGTAACATTTATTGACTGATAAGCTGTGGTGGTGATATGAAAAGTGCGCAATATAATGGGAGATAATCTTTTCCTGTCATTATTGAAGGACATACATAAATTGGTTTTTCTGTTGGGAAAACCCCCAATCCAGAAAAACTTATTACTTTTAATAATATAAGGTGAAGAGAAAATTCTTGAGGAGATGAACTTATTAAGCAAAATAATGAAATGCTGTGAAACAGCAGGAAAGTGGTAGCTGGACTTTGTACTGCTCTTGAATTAAATTCCAACCCCCCTTCCTTTTTACCTTTTTATGGCAGTCAGATGTGCTGTTTGGAAGGCTGGTAAATGGAGGACAGGCTTGTCTTTGTAAGCTTTTTTTATAAAGAAAAGAGCTTTCAGAATTTGCTAGAAAAAGAAGGAATTCCGCATGGTGCTTTTAATTCTCTTACTAATTCTATTTTAGTTGTGGGTTTTTTTCCCACAGATTATCTCAAAGAGCTGTAATATTTCTAGGAAGAAATCTAAATTTGAATTTCATTAGGATTTCTCTTCCTGAGGGAAAACACATTCCAACTATTTTAATTTATTGTCTAGAAGATGCTTTTCCAGTTGCAGTGGTTTAAATTCATTTTGGAAATCTAATGTGAACAGATGTATGCATACACTCATGCATGCATGCATCCATCCATCCATCCACAAAAAACCCCAGTCTTCATGTTTTGGATTTATCTTTTTTTTTTTCTGTTATTGTTCTTTATAATCTTATTGGAAATATGCTGTTATCACAGTGCTTCAGAGTGAGAGAAGGATTTATTCTGTGTTTGTTTGTCCTGAAATCACTATAACAAAAATTACCAAGCACATTTAAAAGCAGATACTTTTTGATTCCCCTATTATATCCATAAGGTACAAAGAAATCCTCAATGCAGTGAGGTTTCAGGAACAAATATGCAGAAATCAGAATGATAATTCTTGCAGAAGGCGGCTGCCAGGAAGAAGTGTGGAAGGTAAAGGTTTATGGCAGAGGGAAATGTAGAAAGAATCATTGTGTGCTACTGTACAGATTGTTCAGATGTAATTATTGCATTTTGTTAATGCAGAAACACTTTTTCCTAACTCTCCTGGTTTTTCAAGGGGTTACCAAGCTGCTACAGGCCAACATTTTAGCTAATGCAAGTGACAAAATTTTTGATGAGGGATTTGATAGTTGCATGTCATAGGCTCTGTCTCAGAATGGGATGAGTTTAAATTACAGCTAACCAAAAGACTGGTGCTAGGGGTTCATGCCATGTCACGTTAGTGCTGGCTCTGCACAGCAAGTTGATCGAGGGCTTCAAAAGAGTCTTTACCTCAAAGATACGTTTTTCTTGGCATGTGTGTCTCTACTTACATGGCAGTTCCCCTGACCAAATATGACGTTTATCTCACATCAAGTGACTGAAAGCTTATGCACTGTGTTGGGAGGGAAGTTTTGCAGTTCCTGTGAAACACAAAACTTTCATTTCTTTTTATAGTCAGACCTAATTTAATTCCCATTTGGAAAATTTTAGTGAGAATTAAACCTCTGATAGGTTCGAATGTACATCCCAATCATGTATTAATGTGGTGCACAGTCTGTTTATAAAGAACAACCACCTCTCCCCGCTATCCTCATGAGTCAGCTGCCTCACATGCTTTATTTCAGCATTTTTAGTGTTATTGTATGTATATTTGTTGTTATATATTTGGAATTAGTTTACAACATGGGCAGTAGATGATACGCAGATATCCCAGGTCCTGCCTAAATCCCTTGGCCTAATATGTGCTGTGAGCTAAGTACTCCTGTTAGACCTCATACCCCCCTCCTTACAAAGTGCACTGGGGTCAAAAGCATTACTCCCTCAGTTGCCATCCCTCGTGATGAAAATGTTATCTTTCATAGTGATGGCTGAAGCTTGATAGCTCTCAGCACTAGTCTGGAGCTGATACTGTTTGCAGGCAGATACTTACTGAGTAGAGTTGTTACATACACCACAGGCACTTTGAGACTGCAGGTGTACAAATGCTGATTGCTCTTGTAGGGTTGCTGATGAATGAAAATGTGTATTGTGCTTCTTTTCACTATATAAAGGTTGGATTTAAACCTGCTGGGGGCATTCGGACAGCAAAAGAAGCTATTACTTGGCTTATGCTGGTGAAGGAGGAACTGGGAGTGGAATGGCTAACACCAGAGCTCTTTCGCCTGGGTGCCAGTAGTTTGCTGGAAGACATTGAGAAACAGGTTAGTTGTTAATGGTTTTCAGCTTGGTGGAGGATAAAACCAATCTTTCTAAATGTGCTGGCTTACTGTTGTTGCAGAATATGCTTTTTGGTGCTGTTTAGATGATAATAGAATGTACATCTAGTTCATTATTAAAGACAGGTTCACTTCCAGCCCACTATTTCTTTAAATTTGGCCTGTTGTTACAGACATATTCCAGCAGCTGGCAATTGCCTGGGCCAGGTTTGCAATGCACTGAGCAAAGAGGCTTAGTTTGTAGAATTTCAGAGTCTTTTGCAAATGCATGGTAGTGCCCTCCTCTGCACTCCTAGCTGTTGCCAGTTCAGCTGACCCTAAAGATATCTCACAGACCCTTTGTGTCACTGTGCTGCAACTGTTCACAATATATTTCCATGCTGTGGAGAAAGTCACGTCTCACCCTACATATGGTACTGCTGATAGAGAAGGTTTTACATATTGATTATTTCCTGGGGAAGAGAAGCAATTGCCTCCTACAAAGCCTCATTTTTCTAATTGCTTGTATTTTTACACAAGCTGGTTGCTGTGTTTCCTGGCAGGAAAACAGTGTATGAGGTGAGGTGGCAACATGTAGTGCCTGGTGGGCAGAGAGATTCTGACCTGTCTACCCACAACCTACCTCACTGGTGCAGGGTATCAACCCTGAAGGCTACAGCATAGTTGAGAAGCAATAAGCAATTTTGGGTACTTTGAATATCATAAAATGATACTGAAATGATCAAAACGAGATCACAGTGAGAGTAAAGCATTGTCTTCTACCTTGCTCTTCCTGAAAGCTTAGTTAAAAGCAAAAAGAGTCATTGCTTTTTTCTTTTTTTCCAAGCAAAGCAGCAAAACCCCTTAGTTTGGATCCTGTAAACAGATATGTAAAGGTATATTACATCATATTTTATGCACACACACATAGACACAAACAAATACCCATCACCTTCATCTGGCATGCCTTTAATTTGTTACTTGACACTTTCAGATTTATAGACATATGCAATTCCATTGTAAATTTTCTTTTTTCTTGCAGATTTTCTGTCATGTGACTGGCTCTTATCCACTTCAGCATGACCTGACAATGGCTTAGACACAAAATCAACTCAGGATTACTTTTACAAAAGAGGTCTTTAAGCAAACAGCATTCAGAAGTCTTCTGACAACCAAATGCATATGATAAAATTAAAAGACTAATTCTCCCTTCTTCATATTCTACAGTATTTAAAAATATGCTCAAGTCTGCTGGTTGTACTTGATCCAAAAGCAGAAAAAATGGTAATTCTGAAATAGTTAAATAGTTAATACTTACAGATTTGCAAAGTTAATCTTGCAAAGTCTTCCTCAGACTAGCCTGAAAAGCTTATTAATGGCAACACTGAAATACTATGAAAAAGATTTAGGTGGCCTGGTAACACTTTGCAGTCACAGAATATGAAATATCTGTGGAATGTTTCAGATTACTAATTAAGAGCTACAGATCTTGGAATAGCTTTCCATTCACCTCAGACAAAACCTTCTGCCACAGATGTGTTGCACTATTAATTGCTATGTTGATTCACTTTCAAGCATTGTAACCTGAGAAAATGAAACTTGCCTATTACTTTCTTCTATAAAATGTCTCTGCAGCAAAAATACACCCTTTTTTTTGGTATTTTTTTCCCCCAAACTTGGGCACAGACATCCATATTTAGACCCTTGAATAAAGGTGGCTTGATTTCTAGAACAGCTGAGTATCCACAGTTGCTCCTGAAGTTAATGGGAGCTCTGGGTGATCAGAACAACTGAAAATCAAGCAGCCTCTATATAGGTGCCTAACTATGCATTCAGGGGCCTATTTTCAGGCATTTCACTCTTAAATTTTAGTCTTACTTGCTTAGAAGCTTCCATTCCTGTCTCCTGTCATTTTAAAACACATTCATGCAAATCTTTGCATTTTAATGTAGGGGGGTTTGACTGTCATTTTGCAGGTGTCACTGCTATGCTGGCTTCACCTTGGTCATTCTAAAAGCAATTTTTAAATTAAAAAGGTGATTTGAATTGTGTCCTATACAGGGTTTATAGCTTTAATATAAAAAGTACTTTTCTTGGAGGACATTAAGAATAGTACCGAAATCATCAACACCTTTTGAATATCAGACTACAGCTAGTAGATTCATTATTTTAGAGCTGCATTCTGCTCACTAACCAGAGTTGTACTATAAACTTAATTATCTTATCATCATGACTAGTCTCACTGACTTAAGTAGGTCTCATCAGGGAAGTAAGAGAAGGAGGATTTTGCTGTAAATCAAGCTACAAAGGTACATTTATTACAAAGAGATCTGTACTTCATAAAGATAATAACTTAGTTATTTATCTGGCTGTACCACCTGAATCACTAGTGCTCTACTGAACACCTTAGACAGATAGGAAAGCTGAATAGGAAAAAAAAAGTCATAATCAGAGAAACAACATCTACAGAAAATAAAATCCTATATGCAGTGCTCAGAACTAAAAATAGGCCTTAATTTCCCAGGAAGTAGTTTGTCCAAGGCTCCCAGCCTTTTTCTGCTTCAGGTGTCAACGCAGAAAATGAGTCTGTGCAGTGACCATATTTTCACATGTCTGTTTTCCTGTAAAGTGGCCTTTTTTGCTACAGGTTTTCCTTCTGATTTTTCTGCCAGTTTCCTGAAGGAAAAATCCAGTGCCTGTTTGCATATTTAGGGGAAAATTCTGCTGCTGAGCTTGCAGAAATACAGAGCCTGTTCTATGAAGTCGGCTCCCACCAGGTATTTGCCAGGTTGACCCTCTGCCCTCCCAGCAACCACACATTGGATTTTGTTCTAGCCGTTTAAATGTTAGAGTGTATTTCAATACATTCACAACAGAGAACACCTTACTTGCAAAGTACACTTTTTTATTGTTGGTTGTCTTTTGGACATTTAGGGCAAAGATAGAAGCTGTTTTTTGGAGCTGCTTTAGTTTCTAGGTGAAGGACTCTCTGTAGTTCCTTAAAATTAATGAAGGTCCAACTTTGCCACCTATTTAACGTGAGTACCTTTGAGAACAACCTCACTGTTTCAACAGGAGCTACATGTCGATTAATGAACTTGCCAGGAGGAACTGTTTATATTTCTATTGACAGCCCCCCTTCATTTTGATGTGCACATCAAAATGGGCTGCTGCTAGTTACTTTGCTTCCGAGGGAAGAGGCTCGTTTGCGGCGGGAGAGGTTCAGCTTCCTGAAAAGTCAGAGATAGCTGCTTCCCTGTTCCATGAACATTACAAACACACCGGTGTGAAATACTGTGCAAATCCAAGCCAGCCAGTGTTTTGGGAATAGCTGGATTGGAAAGTAATTTAAGCATTTTTCTGTTGAAACCTGTAATTTTGGGGGGAAAAAAATAAATATCTAAAAGTAACAGAATCTGTAAAGACATTCAAATAAAGATGATCCTGGTTTTGAGGTGGGGTTTTTTGAGGAATAAGCAGAAGGCTCAGTGTTACGGAGTGACTGCTTGTTAACTTCTGTCTGACTCAAGTGAGTTGTATTCGTATTGTCTGTGGTTGTAGATGCCCGATGTGACCCAGAGCCTTGTCTATCACTCCTACAGAAGCTGCTGGTTCCAGCCAGGTGTTGGTCCGTTGACACCCCAAGGTAACGCGAGGGGATGAAACTGGGCTGGGGCTCCCATCAGGAGCAGCAGGGGACTGGCGTGGAAACTTACAACAAAGCATGTCCAGGGAGCCCATCTAGGGGACAGATACCAATAGCACAGGTCCAAGGTCTGCTCTGGAGGTAGAGGCAGGGCTGGAGACCAGTGCTCCTGCAACATAGGTCAGGGAGGTGCTGAGCTAAAGTGGGGCTCCTGGGTCCCTGCCGTAGGTGGAGAGAGGATGGGCCAGTGGTGTTGCTGGACTTACTCCAGTGCTGAGTCCGTGAGATAGCCAAAACCAGGGTATACAGGCACTAACATGCGTTTGGATCTCAGGTCAGAGACCAGTGTGCCAGGACCTACATCCTCACCCCTGGGGAAATAGAATCCCTCACAGTGTGGTCTCCTAGGCTTGCTGCCCTTAACCCTGACCAAGGCTTCCACTGCCCTCTCCTCCACCTTTCCCATCACTGACACCGTTTGCTGCTGTTTAGTTCCCATGGTTAGGAGGCATTTGAGATTTATCGAGGCTGCTGCAGCTGGATGTCACTCCTGCAGACAGCATGTGAAAGGCGATGGGGACCTGAACTCATCACAGAGAGGGGGCAGCACTCTGTCACTGCATAGACTTTGGGAAAAGTTCAGATTTAGCACTGTGCTTCAGGCCATTAGAAAAGGAACAGGCAATTATGCTCTCCTGTCTAAATATATTTCAGAGTGTAACATATGTTTTGTGCAAGTCAGTCTTGTATACTAATTTATTATTTTTATAACACTTATTCATTTAGGATTTTAAATAGCTTCATTTTATAGACCACATTACTTAGAAAAAAAAGAGAATAAATTAAAGAAGAAAGTAAAGTAGAAACTGCAAATCTAGAATATTCTGCATCAGTTTATTTACAAGAAGAGGGAATTGGGATAGAGGGTAAGCTTTTTTCCTGATTTGTAGGAAACAAAGATATTAAATAGTAATTATATGTGAAGGGTACATATCAGCTGGGGCAAGTAATACTTTGATATCTTTATTTCATCAGTCATATAAGTTCATTCTTTCATTTCCCTTGTGAAGTAGGGAACATACATTATATACTGTAGCACAGGCTGTGGAGACAGAAAAAAATTATCTACTTTTAATTTTATTTTGCTCAGTTGGAACTTTGCCTCCCTGCCTCCCCTGGGGGCAAAACCACACAAAACAACAGCAAGTTTTATCCAGATCTTGGTGAGCTTTTGCTGAAATTACCAGTGCTGATGTCTGGATGTTGTGTATAGTGGGTGGGAGGAGTAAAATGAGAGAACTGCCTTTAGTTAGATGTAGCCTGCCCAGAAAAGAAAGAGAATTGTCCATCTTGTCAGTCCTTATTTAATAGGGCAACCAAGGATAAGAGTATTCTTAATATGCAAAGGCACCATAGGCAAAATTACTGATTGACCATGTTTATTAAAAATCCCAGAAAGCCAGAACTGTGCGAGATTAAGAGGTGGTAAGACTTAGAAAGAAAGAAGCATCAAGAAAGGAATCCTTGCACTTCCTAAAAGCAAGAGTAAGAAGTGATGGGCAGCTGTCAGGCCCCAACCAGCTACATTGTAGAGACCTTTCCTCAGTTCTAGACAATTGACAGATCTTTCCCCTTCTTTGAGGACCTACAGTAACTTAGCAAAGGAAGTGTGACAAAGTTGTTCTAATGTCCTTCAATGAAAGCTAACATTGATGCAATGAAGGAGTGCCAACAAGATGCTCTAGCTGTTCCTAATGAGTCTGATGATTTTAAGTGGCTCTGTTTTGATCAGTGGGGACATCTTGTGGATTGCTAATTCTTGGAAATTGCAGAAAATTTGGTCTTCTGAAAGCAAAGCTTTCTTGAGTCATAACAATTCTTTGAGATCATAGGGAGTGTTTGAAAACACTGAATTTAAAAGCATCACTTTAGAATGTCCTTCTTAGCTGAGATGAAAACAAAAGATGTTTTAAAGAATATTAAAAAACTGAGGAGCTTGTACCAGAATTGACTACACTTGTTTTCTTCAAGTCTGGCTTTCTGTATGGGAGGAGTAGAGGAAGGAACTTTGCAGGCTTAGCTGGTGGAATTCACCATCCTCTCCATACAGTACAGTGTCGTATAAAACCAAATCCCAAAATGGATGATGGTTTGCTGAGAAAAGCAAGGGAAAGTTTTATGAGCTAATTTTTCCATTTCGATATTACCACGAGCTCTCTTTTTATTCATACAATCACAGAATGGTTTGGTTGGAAGGGACCTTAAAGACCATCTAGTTCCAACCCCCCCCTTCCCACTAGACCAGGGATACTTCCCACTAGACCAGGTTGTTGCTCCAAGCCCCATCCAACCTGGCCTTGAACACTGCCAGGGATGGGGCAGCCACAGCTTCTCTGGACAACCTGTTCTAGTGTCTCACCACCCTCACAGTAAAGAACTTCTTCCTAATATCTAATCTAAATCTCTCCTCTTCCAGTTTAAAGCCATTTCCCTTTGTCCTATCCCTACATGCCCTTGTTAAAAGTCCCTCTCCAGATTTCTTGTAGGCCCCCTTTAGGTACCGGAAGGCTGCAACAAGGTCTCCCCTGAACCTTTGCTTCTTCAGGCTGAACAAGCCCAACTCTCTCAGCCTCTCTTCACAGGAGAGATGCTCCAGCCCTCTGAGCATCTTTATGGTCCTCCTCTGGACTCACTCAAAGTAGGTCTATGTCCCTCTTTTGTTGGGGGCCCAAAGACTTATATAAGTTCTCACCTATTTACTAGTAACAAACAAGCAAACTAAGCCAACCACTTCCGTTCATATGTCTGGGTCAAGGACAGTGACAATGCTGGTTTGGTAGTCCCATAATTTATGGGTCCCTGCCACTATCACGATATAGAGAGCAAGTGGGCTGATGGAGGAGCCTGCCAAGGCTTACCATCGTGCCTGCTGGCTGCATGAACCAGCACGTGCTCTTTCTGGCTGAGAGGCTGCCCTGAGGGTAGAAAGTGCTAAAACTGTCTGTAGTGATTACTGGTCCATCAAGAACTTTTTTTCTTCCACTCTAATGCTCAGACCTGAGCAACCAGCTTTTGAGCAGAAGCTGGAGAAAGTGTATTCTCCATGATTTAATTTAATCACATGTAAGTTGATTAAGGTTGTTATCTTCATTTCCAGGGGAAATAAAACATTCAGCTAGCATCATGTCAGAAGCCTGGCTGAAAGCAAGCACGTCTCAGCACTGGCTGCTTTCTGCTGCTTTCAGCAGAGTCTTGGGCTTTCTTTAAAGTACAGGCACCGGCTGACCTAGAGCATGATTTCTTTTTCTGCCTTATTTAAAGGGATTGAACTGAACCAGAGCAAAGAACAACTATCCGAGCTCTGAACAAGAAGTGCTTTGTGTTCTAGTTAGCACAAAAATTCCAAAAAACCCCACCGAATGCCATCACCCCATCTGATAGTGACTGTAACGAGGCCTCTGGGAGGGCAGTAACAGGATGATATAGATAAACTTGAAACAGAGGGGTAAAAAAAGAAGTTGTGAGAAGTAAGAGACATCGCCACCACTGCTGTTACTGCTTCACAGAAGTGTAATCTTTTGTGATCTCTTTGGAACAGGAGGTAAATAATAAAACACAAGGGAGGGAAAAAATTAAGTGTAGTGTGTGAGTGCATGTTAAAACAGATGTCAGATTAAAAATAACTGAAAAGGAAATTCTACTGTAGGGGAAAAACTGCTTTTTCCTTCAACATTTTATATTCCACCTTCATTAGGCAGAAAGTGAAAAAGCTGTAAAGGAAAAGGAGAACTTTTGTTGTTTCCATCTGAACGTTAAGAAAAGCCTAATGTGAGTGCAGGGGGGATGCTCTGCAGTACATGGTGCTGGAGCAATTCTCAGGGTGAAGCCCAGAAGCAGCAAGGATGTTAAACAGATGCACTGTGTGTGCTGAGCCTTGGGACTTGGAGCTTTAAACCTGCGGTGCTGCACATCCAGTTGTTTTCATCCTCTGCATCTTCTCTAGTCCCTTCAGGGTTGATGAGTCCTCTAATGTTGTAAAAAAATAAACCCTGCAATCTGGTAGGATCACATCATCCAGTAATGCCCCTCTAACTATTGATCTAGGCACCTGGGACTTCATTCTAGTTTCTTTAGCACTTTTAAGTGAGCTGTTTCAGTGTTTGATGGCAGCAAAGTGAGGAACCTTTACACAAACACATTTTTCCCTACCAACCCTTTTTCCCCAACACAGCAGCTGGACCAAACCCATCCTTGGAGATGGCAAGTACTCACAAAAATACCAGTGTCACTCTGTAGAAAAGTGTAATCCCAGGTCTCTTCTGCTAAATGTGCTTCAGTATGGCTCCTAAAAATTCATGGTCTGAAAAGTGACCTGCCCTGCACCTGGTTGAACCTCAAGGAGCAGGTCTGTAACTAATACCGCAACTTACAGGAAGAGTCAGAAATGACAGATATCTTTGGCTACCTTACTGGTGTGAACGTCCAATGTACTCAAAGAGCTCAATAAGATACAGGGCACGTGGCTTCCTACAGTGTTTTAGAAAAGTACCTTTACTTTCTCCTGCCATTATCTTGAGCAAATTCCCACAACTTGTATTTCTTTAAGATGCTCAAGCTAAGGAAGAGGCAGCTGGGACATCCATCTGTAAAGGGCATGCTAAAAGGCATCCCCAGCAGACTAAGGGCAAAGCTGTGTCACAATTTCTGAAACCTTTCCTAAGCTTGTCCTGAAAATGCCAGGCAGGATCCCAGGGCAGAGTCCTCCTAACCAGAACCACTCATGAGCAGGACCATCTTGGTGTTGCACCGGTCTAGGGTTTGCCAGAGAGGAAGGAGCAGCTTCATGCATTCAGTCAGGGTGAAACAGGTACATTAGCAACAAGCACTACTTGTTAAATGTGTTGTGTTAGACTCCAGCCAAATGACACTGTATTAGCACCATGTAACATTTTCAGGGAGGGTCGGGAGGTATTAATGGCCACTCACTGGACACACTCCACCTCTGCCCACCTCAAAGACACAGCAGAGAAGCAGGGATGTCCGCAGCAGCAACGACTTCCCCAGTCAAGGTGGGGAGGCTGAGGTCTCCAGGAGGTTTCACCTGCGCTCTTCCAACTAATCTGATTTCATTCATCCCCCACCCCTGCTTCTCACTAAAGAGAAAACTATGACCTTCTGCTCTGAATGAACAAATAGATACATAAATGAAAGTCACTTCAACTGCAGGAGAAAGTCTGTCCGCTCTTAGTTGAGCACATGTTTTCAGAGTGGCCTCCTCCAGAGGAAATTTCTTTGTTAAGCGTTAATTTCATTTCATTTTGCTGAACGAGTCTGCCATTGTCTCCATTAGAGGGCCTCAGAGCTGTGTGTTACAGTGTTTTAGAAATGGATTTAAACCTGTACATGTACTTTGGGCTTAATTTCCTGCTGTATAGCTCTCCTGAACTCAATGGGGTGTAAAAGTGGTGCAACACACGGAGAGAAAAAAACCGCGCAGCGCCTCAGAATACATCAGTGCTTTGGGTTTTGCTGACGAGATTAAGAAATGCAGAGATGCCAGGACAGAATTTTAAATACACGTGTGACAGGTAAGGCAGATGAGTAAGTTAATTGCTGCTTTTGTGTTTGAACACAGCGTAATTGGTCAATAGGGTATATTTCCAGAGAAGAGTACTGAAGTGCATGAGCAAAGCACAAATAGAGCTTTAAATCCTTCCTCAGAAACTAGGCTTATTCTAGGCAGAACTTAGAGTCTCTAGCACTTACAAGACTCATAAATGTTATATTTTCCATTCTTCAATTGTGGCGTTGGCGAGCTAATTGCTTGGACTGAAATTTTCTGGATAGATGTCTTCCTCAGCTGAACTTTCTTCTGAAAAAGAGTCAGAAAATAAAGCTGAATAAAAATCCTGAGTGGGCTGGGGTTTTTAGCCCACAGCTAGAAACTTTGGCAATTGAGCTGTGTGAAATTCTCACATTTCAGAGCATGAACCTGTGGCAAAGGGCAGAATGGTCCTGATCCTCAACACCTGCCTTTCATGGCATTAGAATGGTGCGTGGTGCCAGTAGGAGGAGAGTAATTCCAACAGCAGGCAACAGCCAGGCCAAAGGGAGAGAAAGATTCTAGCACAGGTTAGAGAAATAGAGAAAACGGGGAATGCTAGTGTGAGCAGGGAAAGTGGAAGGAAAGGAGTGTGTGGGAAGACCAAAAGCAAGAACTGGCAGCTGCACAGCAGGACTGATGTGATCTGGGCAAGAAGAGTGGGAATGAACCTGCCAAAACACAGTGCCTCATCAGGAGAGGAGGAATACGGAGAGCAAAAGAAAATAGTTCACAGACCTAATCTCCCGTCCATGAATTTAATTTGGGGAATGGCTGGAAGAGAGACAGACAGACCAGGCAACATCATTGTCACGGAAAGCGGCATTTGCAAAGGTTGAGGTACGGTGGCACTGGCAACGTTAGTACTTAGTGTTCTGTAACTTTGAAATGCTTCACCCTCCTTTATTCCTTGTTTCTTGTCGTACACATTGTAAATTTAATTCATTTGAGCAATTAAGCCATGAGGCAGGGATTGATTTATTTTGTTCTGTTTTCACACAGCACTTGCTGTGATGTGTTGCGGTTCCTGGCTAGTGCCCTTACGTGTCACTAATGCAGTAGTGTGTTGATGGAGGTACATATGAATTTCAGCAATGAAGGAGAATGGTTTGATGCAAAATACTGGGCTTATATTAGGTGCATAAGGCAAAAATAGGAAGTGGACAATTTAGGGTGAGTACCAGCAAGTCTTTCTGTAAGTAGTTAGGTGATGCTGTATGGAAGCCACCAGGGAAGCAGCAGAAGCCCCTCAGTTGGGAACTGACTGAATATAAGACAGCTTCATTCAGAGATCACAAGCTTGTGTGGGGAGGCAGATGGGCTACATGGTCTGACGGGTCTGCTCTGTCTTTAACTTCTCTGATTCTGCACAGCCTTCCCTAAAAGCCGTCACAAAGGAGTGTCAAAAGACTCAATACATATTCATGGACATTTCTGGAGCTGCAAACTATGAAAAGAAATCAAGTTGCTCTTATCCATGGACTGAAATTGAGAGTACAGTCTAATCCAAAAGGATACCAGCTCACAGAATGGTGTATGAAAATCTTATAAAGCACTGCAACACTCCATAAATAATTTTCAAACAAGAAGCTTTTTGTTTCACTGATGGCAACACTAAAAAGGAAGAATGGCAAATAGCTGTCAAAAAGTGGCTGAAACAGCCTGCACTCTGTACCGAAGTTAACTTTAATCACTGCAGGAGTTACACACAGTTATCAGTCATCTGTTAGAAGCCGCAGACAATCATTGCAGAGGTTTAGATTAACGCGGACCAGAGTCTGGTGCCTTGCCAATGGGGCACCACGTGATGGGCAGCCCATGGAATAAACATTCTGGCACATCAGCGTGCTATAAATCCTCCAAATGAAAGAAATTAAAAACCCAGGAGCAATTCTGAAAATGATTTATGATTGGAGGTGCACTTAGGAGTGCTTTTATTGTCACAGGAACATCTCCTTTCACATCCTTAAGGTGACAGACCCACTCCACTTCCCTCTGGATTTCTTGGACTAAAGCAAAAACAAGCACCCTGGGAGCATACTGGGTGTGTGGGGGGGAATACCAGCACTTTAGCAGCATCCCCCTCTGGTGAGGGTTAGCTTTTCACAGCCTGAGGGTAAGAGAACTGCAAATCCGTTCTGACATTTTAAGTATGCAAAAAGACACCAGTTGTGGGGTGGTTTGTTTTTTTTCTTTTACAGCTATACCATAACCATGCTCCTAAGTGCATGTATAAACATTTTATAACATGGATTTGGAATAACACTTCAAAAATAAACTTAAGAATAGTTCCTAAGCAGAAGGTATTCTTATCAAAATAGCAGTCTGTTGCAAGTCAGCCCTTTGCTCCATACGTAAAAAGATGCAGCACTATCTGTTAGTGTACTTCTAGTGTAAATATTACTGTTTCACTAAAATATGATTTTAGTACTAATATAGATATGTTTTTTTAAACAAAAAGTGCTTCCACTATAAGCTGAAGGGCAAAAGATTGTGGTTTGCAGTCAGAATACTCTATCTAAAGAGTAGTAGCCATGGTGTGAGCAAAAGCCTGGATACCTTGCATATCCATGATATGGGCACAACAGTTAATACTAGTCCAAGGCAATGATACCCTGGGCCGTGGACACAAACTTACCTGCAGCATCACTGCCTTCCTGGTTTCTACTTTAGGCGTGTCTTCAGGTGCTTGGCCTTGTGCCTCTTGTTCTTCTGGGGTAGCACTGGTGGGTCCCACACAAAGTGCCATGCACGTGTACCCAGCAGAGCCAGCTGGTTTGGATTAGCAATGTCTGATCATTACTGCTTCTGTCCACAGCTGGAACAAAACTAAAAAACACAGTCTGCACAGGTGATTGTTTCCATTAAAGGCTTACACATCTCCCAGCATTGACTATCTTCTGTAGGTGATTGTTGGCATCTGTGTTGATCTAAAAGCATTTCCTCCACATGTTCCCACAGACGACTTCTTCAGGTTAATTTTACATCTATCTACTAAACCTTCTGATGTTCCCGTCCTGGGGCAGCACAGCAAAACAACTTCTATATCTTGGTTGGAGGCTGGCTCCTCAAAGCCAGCATCTCAGGAGCTGTCTTATAAAACTGCATGTGTTTGCTGAATATGACTTTTGGGGGCCACACTCACTTAGACCCACTGACATCCCCTATCTACCTCAAGGCTAGGCAGTGCCTTTCCCCCAGGGATGCCATGAGTGGACTGACCGTATGGGGCACAACATGTGGGGACCTGCACTGCAGGCTGGAGTTCTGTGACCTTATGGGGTCCCTTCTCACCCTCACGTGGGGTGGATGTGGTGGGAGGAGATAGGGTTAAAACTTTCTGAGATTATTTATGGAAGACCTTCCTTGAATTTGCAAGTGTTTGTTTACATTTTGTAAGCGTCTTATATTGTGGTTGTCTGTTGTGCTGCTGATATTGACCCTGGATATATAGTTCACTGATTGCCGGTTAATTACATGTCATTAATAGATCAATAACCTGCTTTGATCCTGATTTGCTCTAAAACATATGAATTGAGCAGCTTCTCCTTGCAACAACACTAATCTTTCTCTGTCCATTTCCCAGAAATAAACGAATAAAGCGGTAAAGCAGACACCCTTCCCACCCCTCTGAATGCAAGTATCTCTTTGCATGTAACTGCTGAACACGCTGAACATGCTGAACAAAAAGGGGCAGAATGTGATAAAAAGGAGATGGACACTAAGGGAGAAATTCTCACATGGCACTGGAAATGGAAGTTACAGCTAAGTGTTTTTGAGGGTAGCAATAACTCTGGGTGGGGGAGAAGACCAATGAGCTCTTGCAGCACAAGGAGAGTACTGTAAGTTGTACAAATTGTGCTGCGGGAAACTGGAGGGACTGGAGCTGTCTCAAATCAAGTGAGCACAAAGAAGGCATTAAGCCATTCAAGCTTCCTTTCTGCAAAGCCTATGCCAAAGCACTGCAGACCTGTAGCTCAGTAGTTTCCCTGCCTCTGTACAGACCAGGTGTTAGTTTGCTCTGTGCATCTACTCTGGTCTTCATCCCCCTTCCCATTTTACTGACAAGGCTGCTGAGCAGTGGCTGCTGTGACAGTAACAGGCACATGTGGATCCCTATGCAATGAGAAATAACCTGAGAGAAACTCTCCATCTGCATAGTAGGTTAATGTTCCTCCTTTTTTTCTAATTTGGATCAATTTAGAAATGCTAAACCATAATTTTAGCAAGGCAGATGCTGCTAGAAATGCAAGATGCAGCAAAAAATTATTTAATCATTGCATTGTATTTCAAACAAAAATATGAGTAGATGCAATGAGGGACATTTTAAGGTGTATCAGCTCCATACCAAGGTCTCCATCCTAAGTGGAGAAGCATATCTGAAACAGTGACCTGTGACCAGTCAGTTCCTCGATGAACCGAAGGGCTGTGACCCCACCTCACAACCCCACATACCTCCAGTTTGGTATTTAGGTGTTAGAATCTGAACTGCTTATGTACAAGGTATTTGTACATAAGGCTTTGATAGTGGCTCTGCCTGTCCCTCACCCCATGAAATCCACACCGAACGTTCCAGCGGACAGACACATATCCATTCTCACAGAGAGATCTCACTTTCACGGTTTGTAAGGATGTACCAAGGATGTACGCCTTGTCTCGCAGGGCCTTTTCCTCCCTCCCACCCCATCAACACGCCGGCGTGAAAACAGGATGCCATCAGGCGCAGTTATTAATACACAATAGAAGTGCCATGTGTGATTGTCTGCATTTTATGTAATGCAGATTTAGAGATTTCATTGTAAAGTCATTTTAAACTCTGAACTAATGGGTAGTTTGGCAACAGCTTCTAAGTATGAAATCATTATTAATTCCTTTAGTACCATAATAACATTGATTTAGATGAACTCTTATAACATAGAAATTGTATAGTATTTAGCTGTAATTAACGTCCCCTAATTAGGAAGTGTTGCCAAGTAGTTTTCTCTGCTGGCTCTGTTGTACTTAAGTGCAGCTGGATGAAAATTAACCACAAGGGGAACAGCTTGTGTTTTATGTGAAGTTTGCCTTTGATTGATTAAAGAACTATTCCTTGGTACTTTATTTTATTACCAAAGAGGGTGCACTGGATTATCAATGTTACAGAGAGCCACAAAGTCCACATGCTGTAAACTACACACACATTTGTATAGTATATAAGCCCAATGACTTAGCTACACATTCAGAAAATTCACAGATTTATTTTGTCTCAATACCACAGTTAACCATAATAAAAATCAATTTATTTTAACGTGGCTATCATTAATAAAGTCTGTAGAAATTTAAGCAGAATTAGCTTAATTTAATGTCCACTCAGAGGAAAAAGCCATGCACTGCAGACTGCAAGGCATTTGTTGATGTGAAAAATGCTGACATTTTTGGAAATTCAAATTATAAATGAAATACTGCTGTCAGTTTACTGTGCAACTTCATAGCATATGGTGCTTCTGCTGGTGGGTGTTATTTCAAAGTTTGCAAATCACACTATGAGAGTGTCCCTCTGGTGAGCTTTTGCAACGCTTAGCAACTGTGAATCAAGAGTGACAGTACAGAGGAAGACGGACTAAAAAAAATTCTTTCTCTAAGTCAGTAGAACAAAAACAAAGTATATAAGTTAATACATTCTTACAGGGGGAAAAAGGAGGCCAACATGCTAATGCTAAAAGAGATTCTGTGCCTCCATTCTTACAGAATAATGCACAAAGTCCTTTAAATTGTTAAAATAAAAATATGGTTTGTCTCTCCTGGTCTCTTTGGTATGACAGGAAAATTAAACCAACTGGCAGATAGAACACAGAATGGTTCACTTTCAAAATTTCAGAGTTGCTTTAAGATGTGATGCGATCTCCTCAGAAGGTCCAGATGTTACTTTTACCTGTTTATCTGAAAAAGTTTCCTACACGCACAAAATAGCGTTCACTACTTGAAAAGTATTGTCCACCCAAGGCTGTCAACGCAGAGTAAGAAAGCCAGAAAGAAAGTTCTCTATTAACCCAACAATGTGGATTCCAGTTAGTCCCATAGAAAGCATACACTGATAAGGTAAATTTATGTAACTAAAATACGATGATATCCTACACCATGGTTTTCAAGAATCTGCCACTCAGTGACCCCTTTAACATGCATACACACTATCAAGAAGTGAACATAAAATGTGGATTCATTGTGATTTGATCTGGCTGCTGTTGCTACTCGTTGTTCTGCTCCAGGTAGTGATTTTTGGCACCAAGATGGAACCATGGCTGCGTGGTACAGTTCTCATCAATTTGCCAATCAAGCTGTCTGAGAATAAAAAGTGATGGAGCTGTCAGTAACAGTTCAACCATAAGCAATTCTAAACTAAGCAATTTGGAAATTTAAATAGTTATAATGACCAAGATTCTCTGCGTTGGGCCCTTAATTACTGGAATGTCAGTTCAGCTGAAAATTGCCTTTCCCAGGTAATGATATTTCTTAGAAAAGTCTTTGCTTATCCACCCACCTATAGCACTCATTAAGTCAAGCTTCTTCCTTTTGTCTGAAGAGCTGTCAATTTTATGTGACATCACCAATCATCTGCCATCTAAAAAATCTCTAGGCTGTCTTGCTGAAGGCAGGCTTATTCTCTTTCAGCTGTAGCACACGGCATGGCAGCACAGCACAAACAGTGATGCACCCAATGAGTGTAATGAGTTGCCCAGTCTTGGCACTGCTAAGTGATGAGCCACTGAAATTTGGTTGCTGGCATCTTGAGTGAATCCTGGGGTCTGTAAAATAGCACTATATGTTTTATGTGTGAGGGGAAACACCACTACTCAGCTGTTGGCAGCACTCAGCACTGGAAGAGAAGGTTGACATTCCCTTCATCACTTCTGGAAAGGGAAGGGAGAAGTATGTTGCTATATTTGCTATGTCAGAGGCCTCCCCCTGAAGTGGTCATAGGGGATAGATATGGGTGGAATGAACCTGTGGTGCATGAACATGTCCCTGTGTATTCCATATGTCATATTTCTTACACTTCTTTTGTAGAAATTTGCTATTTCCAGTTCAGAATGATTGAACTGTGACTGTCTGTGCCAATTGTTATTTGTGAACATCACAAGTTGTTTTGTTTTTAAGAGAAAAAAACAGGAAAAAGAAGCAAAACCATCTCCATGACCAGAATGTGCATATCAACAATCCATTGGTATTGTAACCCATATTGGTAATATTATTTATTTCCTGCAGAAGGCCAACAGCACCCTGCAGTTGTGGGTACAGAAAAGCGATGCTTCGTTCCCCTCTTACAGTCAAACTGGAGCAGACTTTGCCTTCTGCCTTCATACGACTAATATGGGATTCCAGGGAAACCAAGAAAAAGTAAGAGTAGCACAATTACACCTGCTGAAAATGCCAGAATTCAAGTGTCCATGCGTCTAAATTCAGACGAGTTCAAATAATTTACTTCCTCATCCTAGCAATGTGTCATGTACCTCTCTGGACACCATGGCCAATATGTGGCACTGTTTTATGCACAAAAACAGAGAAAAGGGAGTCCATTACTGGTTTGAAAAGGGAAGAGGGTTTCTTCCATGCTCCCTTCTTGACCACAGCTCCTTTCCTCACTGGCCCTAGATGCTGAATGTGCCATTCTTCTACATCTGTAACAGCTGCATAAGGTTTGCAATCATATTCTTGCAGTCAAAAACTATTTTTCACTAGTTTGAATGTAACTTGCTCACTCTCTCCCTGCTCCTGGTTCTTGGCTTGCACACAATGAAATAGGAGGGGCCTTAGGCACTTAAAAAAAAAAAAAGCCCTCAATAAATCCCCTTAAGGGCCTATTTTAATTCTGCTTATGCTCTTGATGTGCAAGTTCTTACCCTGCTATCCCCCTAGAAGCAGTTTATTTCTGTCTGTCAGCACTGCCAAAGTGACAAAATCCCCTTTCCCACCCACCATGTAATTGCTCTGTTGTTGCCCTTCCCACACATGCCTGTAGAAAGCAAGCTCTCACTTTATTTGTACTGCCAAAATGAATAGCATCTCTTTCCTCCCTCCCTCTATGTGGCTTTCAAGTAGTCACACTATCATTAGTTATTTCTGTTCTGGAGGATCTCCCTGTCTGAGGAGGGAGCATACTCCATAGGAAGTAGAGCGAAGGCCTGAGCTGACAGCTCTCATGCACCCCCAGATACTGGAGCTGAGGAATTTGGGGATTGTAAGGAATACAGAAGCAAGCATTATAAATAAAGGACATTCAGAGAAGGGTAATAAAATAAAAAAATCATAGTACCTGGCTGCATTTTTTAAACACATTTTTCGTATTGAAAAGGCTATGGGGCAAAGCAGCTCCCTTTGTTCTGTGCTTACACAATGCCATGCTGTTAATTTTAGTCTATGGCAGGAAGCTATCCATTGGAATAGGGTTATTTTTACTTTTCCAGTGTTTTTCTCACTCTCTCTCATCTTCATTTAAACTTCCATTCATGGCAGAAAACAAAAGTCTGAAGTTCTGGCTTTAGTTTCTCTGAGGTTTATTTATCCACTTATTTTAAATGTGCACCACAGATTCATTTCCTCACCTCATTCTAGGTGCTAGGTGTACAATTACAAGAAGACCACACCATTGCTACTAACTGAATCACCAGAAATAATTTCTTTGACTTACATAAGGAAACTGAACCCTAACTCTTGTTAAACTTCAACATTCTCTGAAGCATGGTTACATGGAAACAAGAACTAGAGTTTCACTCATCTCTAAGGCAAACAATGGACAATAAAATTATTTCCTAATAAAATTTAAAAATAAGTAACATAGCCTCAGATAGAAGAAATGTTTGTGTAAGATGTGCTAAGGTGTTCGTGCAGTTTTACTCCTGTGGTTTGGCAATCTAGAATTGGTAAATAGCCATAGTTACATTGTTAAATAGTACGAAAGCATGACTATAGCATGTTTTGCAGTCAGCATCCTATCATCTGCAGCCTAACACTTCTGCAAAGTGACAACTCTCTTTGTGAAAAAAAGTCCCTGACAATGGTCTAAATCATATATTTGCTCTTCCTCTGAGCACCGGTGGTTGTCAAAACCTGTTGTACTCTAGTAGGGGAGCCATTTAGGCATATTCCAGGGCTGGCTCCATGCAGACAAAATGCATTAGAGGCCACTCAAATACCACATCTAAACAATCACACAAACCTGCTTATGCCCACTTCATCCACAAGCAGTCCTGTACACCACACACAGAGATCAGCTATCCTCCTCCTCTGCGGTGTGGAGTGCTGCCAGGCACAGAAAATATCAAGGACTGGTAGAAATTAATCCATATTACTTCCCAAGCATAAACTTAGGGTATCAGACACGACGTTATTGGAAACAGTGTAAAACCCCAAGTTAGGAAAACAATGGGAAGAATTTAATTTTAGTAAGAGCATAATGGACTAACCTTAAGCCTGTCCCTCTCTGGATACCCAGACTTCTCTCTGCGCTACTGTTCCTCCCCAGAACTATCCCACCATCCTAGTTACTTCCTCCTAAAGCAGTCTGTTTTTATTTAATCTTCTGTTTATTTAGAATTAATGAATTAATTTTTGAAGCATCCAAAATGTATCTATGAAGGAGCTGTGTTACAGTACTATTCATTTCCCGCGCTATCCCAAAGAAACTTGTGCTGGGGAAGAGCCTTATTATGCTACCGATGATAATGATCTGCTGGTGCTGCCATGCTGGACACTGGCTGTGCACTTGTATATTTGGTTTCCAGTCCTTCAGTCTGCTTTTCTAGCACTGACAGGACCTTCTCTCTCCAGTTCAGCTATTATCAAGCCTTCATATCTGTATCTGATTTCAACATTTTATAATCGGCTCTAAAATTTTCCATCTAAACCACAGCAGCATGGATTTGTTAATGGCAACCTGGAAATAACAGCCTTTGTCATAAAGCCCTACATTAAAATTTTATCTTTATGGAAATATTTACATTTGGGTTTGGATAAACAGAAACCAGTTACTCCTGCTGTGAGTACAGATCAGTGCTCATGCTGTAAAAATTGAGGGGATGAGAAACATGAATGAAGAGGGGACTCTGCAGTATGCTCCTCAATGTTATGCAGACACCCCCCCCCAACTCTGTTATTTATTCCTAGATAATTATTCCAAATCTGAAATAAAAACATGTTGCTCAAAGTAGTTTTTGATGGGTTCAAAGGTGATATTTCCATCACTGATGATTTACTATTCTCAGCAGTCCCACCGATCCAGCCCTCCTGAGAAATCACACCCCTTCTCTGATCCCCCCCGAGTTGTGGAGTTTGAGAAAAGAGGTTCAGATGGCCTTGTGAAACCACAGAACTTTGTCCTCTGTAGCCTCTGATTTCTACTGATACTACCAAAGGAAGTGCCAGAGAGCATCGACAATTTCTATAACATCAGCCAGAGCCTATAAACTTGATGACAACAACTCCTTTGGACAACAATGCCCCTTGATGACAACTCCTCGCTAGGCTTGGACCAGCAGCTGACCTTTGCCTTCCCACTCCCAGCACTGGATCCCTGCTGGCCATCCCAGCAATGGCTGCACAATGCTGTCATACAAACACAGCACACTCGGAGCATCCCAAATGGCTTCTGTGGATGGCACGCAAGGGGGAACTGAATGACGTTCACTCTCCGAATTGTGTTGGCACTGCAGTACTAAGTGGAGTATGAACATGGATGGTTATTTTTCAACTATCATTTCAGCAGGTGAGACCTTGCTTATAAACACAGAAGAAGTAAGCTGTGCAAGGCAGTGCTAGTCCTGTGTTAAGAATTTAAGTATATATGCAAAAAAGGATTTAAGCAAACCATCACTAAGTGCCTTGGCTTGTGCTTCTCTTTCAGGATCGAGAAGCTGCACGCAGCATCTCACAGGCTGCATAGCTCAGATGATACCCAACTGCCTGACATTTACATGCCTGGTCTCCCCCTAAGATGACTAGAAGAGTGACAGGTACCAAAGTACTATCCACAAAAAGCCAGCAGTGCCTTAGATGAGCAGCTAAGCAAGATTAGGGCCAGCAACACAGGGGAGCACTGCCCTCCACGTGATGCACAGCTGAGCTCTGCTAATTCCGCTCTGTGCCCCAAAGAGGCAGTTGGGCTCATCCTCGCTTGCTGCCACCATCTGCAGGGCTATACAGTGTTGCAGCATTTAACTGAGGTCAAACACATCCATGTGTGAGTCTTTTCTCATCATAAGGGGTGTCAGGTTCACATGTCCTATCCTAACCCCAGGCAGCAGCCTCACAGTGACATTGTGCCGGTACGGGTGTGCGGGTGCCATAACACAGCTGTAAGGGAAAGCAGGAGCATGCACTCGAGTCCTCTTCTGAAAAGCCAAAGAGCTTCAGTACTAGTTGGGCCAGGGAGAGTGGCAGAGAGTGTGCATAAGCAAGGGGGACCATGGCTTTTAGATTATTTTTGCAAGCTTTCCTCTGAGAGCGAGAGTCTTTGGTCCCAGCACATGCATCTGGGAAGTGATCTGTTTTACACTGCATGGATTTTACACAGATAAAATACAGAAAGAACTGGGACTGGATCTCAGGACTCCCTCTTTTAAACTAAATGCCATAACTACATGGCTGGTTTGGTCACTCAAGTGACTCAGGGCTCCTCCTTTCTGGCCAAATGTCCCAACACCAAGCCCCTGCACAGGGTCAGAAAAACAAAACTTAAATAAAAGCAGAGGCTTCCACCCCATTTCACCGAATCCAGTAGGCATTCCCAAATTTTCAGACTCCTCTAGCAAGAAATCTGGAGAGGGACTTTTTACAGGGGTGTGTAGTGATAGGACAAGGGGAATGGCTTCAAACTGGCAGAAGGTAGATTTAGATTAGACATTAGGAAGAAATTCTTCCCTGTGAGGGTGGCGAGACACTGGCACAGGGTGCCCAGAGAAGCTGTGGCTGCCCCATCCCTGGTGGTGTTCAAGGCCAGGTTGGACAGGGCTTGAAGCAACCTGGTCTAGTGTGAAATGTCCTTGTCCATGGCAGGGGGGTTGGAACTAGATGATCTTAAGGTCCTTTCCAACCCAAACCATCCTATGGTTCTATGAATATATTGTTTGAAGATCCTGCTTGATTAGGCTTAGGCATAAAGTTAGGCAATGAGCTGTTCAGCCGTTTCAAGAGTAGGAAGCTGTTCACTGTGCATTAAAGTTGATTGTGAGATCTTTGGAAAGCCTGTAAGGAGAAAACCGTCCATAGAAGATTATGAGTCACATACTGGTGATCCAGATAAATGGTGCTTTTTAGGACTGCAGTTTAGGATATACTTGACTATACTTAATGGAAGTACCACTTAGGCATCCTTGTTCTTCTTCTATCTTCCCTTTTAAAGGCTGATACACCCCTTGAGCAGTCCTGAAACTTCATTCAACTGACAAGGTTACAAAGTTTCGGCACCATATCTCTACTGGCTTTGATTTCCTCCTATTTTAAGCAGCCATACACGGAATGAAAGACAAGCACACATTTCTTAGGCAATCAAAGGCATTTAACTTTTGGCTGTGGGACATAAGATGTGAGATGTACCCAACCTCCCAGCTTCTCGCCTGAACTCATGCTTCCTTCAAGGCTGACATTTCTCCTTCTGCCAAGTCAAATCCAAACCCTATTTCACAACTATCCTGAAAACCTCATTTACAACCAGTCCAAGGCTCCCTAGCCAGTGCCAGCTATTCACATGCGTTGGAGTGGTTGGTAAGAAGGAGAATGGCCTTATGAAACACACCTGCTTCTATTTACAGGACAAGAGCCTGTTTTCATTTACGAGTCAGGCATAACATTTGTGAAGATAAGAATTATTCCTGCGTACGCTAACTCCAAGAGCAAAATACGTTCCCTGCTATTGATGCAGAATGTAAACCCTTTCTTTTGCCTTTAGGATAATCCACTACCAGCTCCAAACTTGCACCATCCATTGGTTTAAATCACACTCTGTAGGGTAAAATTTGGCTCATGATGCCCTGTACTAATTTAGGAGGAAAAGAGGGGCCTTGATCATGAAATATTTCAGGTATAATCAGGAAATTGTGGTTACAGATGCAATCCAGGAGCATTTTGGGTTGGTAACCAAGGCAACACTTCTTGCTTCAAGACACACTTTTCTGTTGATAATCTATTGTAATGCCAGTAATTGCAGCTGACAAGGCTCTGTTTGTTGTGAGAGATAATTAGCACTTGAAATAAAGTAACAGATTTAAATAAACTGGGGGGAACTGAGTGGTGTGACCTGATCGCTTTAGAAACGAACAAGAGCTCTGGGGCCGTGCACACTGTGTGATGTTAGTGGTGGCCTCCACGGCAACTGAACAATACCAACATTTATTAGGCATTGTTTAATTGGGAATTATAGTCGCTTTTGTGATGAAAACTTTTATTTTTTTCTCTTTCTCATCCAGGTTATATTTACATTATAAAACAAAACCCCACAAAACCCCTCTACCCACCTTAGCAAACAAAACTACAGATGTTTCCATGTGCTTGTTCTTTTGCCTAGAATTTGATTTGTTTAAAAGCCAATGTTTTAAAATAAATGTTTTGGGCAATTGCACAGTTTAAAGAACCCAAGGTGACTCTATCCAAGGGTGTGGAGGGAGCGTTCATTCAGCAGATACCAGGTATGTCCCTAGGGTCAGCTTCAGTTTGCTGCCTGTTTATTCTAGTGCTAGTTTAATGGCTTGGGTTGTTAACATGGCTCCTTAGTTGATGTTTCTGTTAGGTGTTGAGGTATATAGAGGTAGACAAGCAAACCAGGGCTGCTGCCTGCTGAAACATGGGATCCCATATCCTGCAGAAGAAGTATTACATGGATGGGAAATCTGGGGTCAGAAACCACAGCAATTCCCTAAAGCTCCACTAATAAAGCCAAACTCAATATTATATTTTCCTTTCTGAAGTGGTGAGACACAACCGCCCAGTGGATAGCGAGAAGAATAATACAATCCTACTGAACGTTTGTGCCATGGGGAATGGAAATATTTTACATAAACTTGTAGCTGTGGAAACGAGGATGCTTTTGAGTTGAAGCAACACAAATGTGTGGCTGCACGCAGCTAAAACTAACCTACTTCAGTGATCCCCTTTTCCACAGTGCCCAAAAATCGTTTTCACAGTTAAAAAGAAAATGAGATTTCTTAAGAATATGAGATCAGCTTGTTTACAAGAGAGGAATGAAGGCTCAGGCTACACAGATTTGTAAGCTCCGGCTTACAGGCAAACACATGACAGATCAGTGAACTGAGCCCATGTCGCACAAGTTCAACATGGGCCCAAAACATGGGCCACATTTCTCTTCTGAAAGCCAGGCTAGAATGGTTCAGCTCCTTCAGAGCATCTCACCAAACCAGTGAAAACTCCTGACCATGCCATGATGTCACATCCAGTGTCAAAAGAGAGAATGTCATGTAAATGCATTCATCTCAGGGCTGGCCAGAAGGCTAAGTTAGTACCCTCTCAAGATTTGCCCATAAGACATTAAATGACTAACTATGGCTAGTAATATTCTTTCTTCAATACTTAATCAAAAAGACAACATCTCTGTTACCCTTAAGATAACAGCCACATTATTCCTCCAGTTCACATCACAATCATACTTTCATTATACATTACTATTCACAGCCCATGTAAGGCAGCATAGTCATATCCTCAGGAGTCCAAAATTGCATTATTACTCTCTTTCTACAGTGAGGTCAGTGGTTAAAGATACCGGAATCAAATTGCTTGCTGTTTGCTAGCCCCTGCTGAAGTTACAAAGATGTCTGTCAGAGGAGACCAGACTGAAGTCCAAGAGAATTCATGCTTCCAAGGCCAGTGGTCAGGCTCTCCCCCCACCAGCTCCCACATGCCCTGTTTTTCATACAAGTTCACAAGAAGCAGTCAAAGAGAAGTGGTGTTATCCCCCTGTTAAAACTACAAGCTCAGTGCATAGATTACAGTTGTCGTCTTTCTTCAGTAATCAGCAATTTAGTTCCATCAGGCAATGTTTCTGCTTTTTAAATGCTTTGGAACACACAGAAATGTTGCATTTTAAAGTTATTTAAAAACCACCAACAAATAATGATCTGCAGTAGTTCCTCGGGAATTAAAAATTGCTTACAATTTGTAGCATATTCAGGATCTCACCGCAAATCCCATCCCAGCCCCAGTTCTAAGTAGCTCATAAAAATGGCCTGTTTATTTTCTAAAACGATCTGCATAAAAAGATTAAGCTTATTTATTGTAAAAATTAACGTCTTGCTGAAACAGTAATGACTATATCATCGAGGAATGTTCTTCCCCTGAATGCCTCCCTCGGCAGTGCTGTGCAAGGAGACCCACATTTATAGTCTCCTAGAATAAAGTTAATGCTCATAAGATTCTGCTCTTGTACGCCTACAGCTAAATCATGGTATCTAGCAGATGGTGTATGTGTGTTTCCTAATGCAATGTCTTGTATGTGTGTAGTTGTCATAATTAAATAATAACTCCCTACACCATCTCATGCAACAGGAGAGCCACAGCCATATTTCCCACCAGAGTGAAGCCGTCAAACCCAGCTGTGGGTAGATAAAGTAGGCTATAAGGAAATGAATACACAAAGCACCCCATCACCTCCTCACAGGAATAAAACAAATTCTTCCATATGTGACTAGTCCTTTTCAAAAAGTAAATAAAATCATCTCTACCCCAAACCTGCCAGATACTAGGGTCCCAACACATCTCTGAGGTTGGGATTTTTCACATCCCTAATGTTAAGTAATCTATTCTCGTGGGAAAGGAGTCCGGCCTGGGATTTTCCTTGTTTTTCATGGTCATTGTCATGACGGGGAATTATGGACATCTGCAGGAGAAGTGTCTGCGTGACAAGGCAATTTACAGCTATCATCTTCTTAAGATAAATGCAACAGCTGCTTTTTATATTCCATTATGGATGGAAGACAGAATGATAGGTCTCTGCAGATATTCATTCTTTCCTTGGCTTAGGGAGAGAATTAAGTTGTTGATTACGCCCAGCAAGAAACATCTCTGTTCAAACTGAGGACAAATGTAACTTATTTTAAGGTATACAAGTTTAACAATCCCAGTATTATCCTTCACTTTGCTGTAAAAAAATCCTTTTGCTGAGGACACTATAGATGCCTAGAACAGATGAAAGGCATTTAGCCTTTATTTCATAGTAAAAATTAGAATGTGAAATCAAGAAAAGCATCTTTCAAATTTGAGTGCACAAGTTACACAGGAGGTAGTAGGAGCTATTTACCTCTTTTGTGTGAAAAAATACAAGGAAGCTTTGGCTCCCCCTCTCCTTTGGCCAGCAGAGTTCTGCCCATGGATTATCCTCCTCCTCCTCCTGCAGGTCAAACCTCCCAGTTTACTGGTTGCTTCTTGGGAGCAGGGAAGCAGTAAGAAATACCTCCCTGTGGCTTTCTCTTCTTTAAGGTGGCACAGCAATAGCTGATTGTCTTTTTCCCTCTTCTCCTTCAGGTTCAGAGAACTGAAAATTGAAACCAGGAGTAAGTTCTAAACTTTGCAAAGGGCCTCAGACTCAGCAAACAGATCTCTCTTATCTTCAGGATGCTGATGTCCTTTTTCTTTGGCTTCAAGAATGGAAGATATAATTGTCTAGAACATATGAACGACCGACTTGATATTATATTTCAGACTATAATAATTTTGCTTCACATGTGTGAGAAGAAAGGAAAAATTCCGCCTTTAAGTTTCACATCATATACTCTAATTAAAAGCCACAGCGAACTATTGCCACAGGAAGCTCATAAAGACAACAGACTCACTTTTTTTCCTCCCAAAGTTTACATGATAATAAATATTCATGCCATCCTCCCTTCCCAGTGTAACTGTTAAAGAACACACTGTAATCTGTTTAAAGAGGAACATGAATCAGACTGATAAAAATAATTGGTTGGATTTTTCTTTTAATTTTATTTTAATATTTTAGATAAAGCTGTCAAAGGTTCCTGTGGTAATGAAGAGCTTTGTTGTTATGACAACTGCTTATTCCTTTTCCTTTGAAGAAGTCTGCAATTTGATAGGCAAAAACATCAGGAATAATTAAAACAAACGGCAAGTAAAGAAAAACATCTGCTATGAAAAATCCCACCCAAAATCTTAGCAATCAACTCGCTTGTGAAGTGGCAAACTTCAGGTGGAGTGTCTTCATGTCAGCTAGCACAGGGGAGCTCAGCAGCTGCCGGGGCCCGGGTAACCCACATCAGAAAGCCCATCTTTACATAAGGGACACATATACGTTTTTCACATGGCACACTGTCTTCCTCTCCAAAGTATATCGTTACCAAAGAAGGGTCTTTTCAGAAGTTAATTATGCTGTTTCTAATGACTTATTCATCACCTCCATTTCAAAAGCAGCGATAGTTCAAAACACGGCCTCCAAGTGTTTGGCAGATAGTGCTGGTGTCTCCTGCAGCACACCTCACTCTCACTGCAGGATGGGGACTGGGGAATGATGAGCTTTGGGCAAACTGGTGTGAACTAACAGGTTTTGGAAGGAAGTAGGGCTTCTCTCTAGAAGAGAAGGTGGACACTGCCAAAGAGTCTTGTATTGAAGATGGAGCAATCCTCAGGGCACTGGTGGGGGCCATACCAGGTGTCTTTGTGACTTTGATGAACCATCATATGAGCAGCTAGAGCTGACCACACGTGAGAGGCCAAGCACACAGCTTTGGTGCTGGCAGCCATACAAACACAATGGATATTGAGATGCATCAATCAAAAGTATTTCTGCTGTCTGGGACTGATGTTCAATTCAGGGAGAAGCACACCATAGACGACTACCAAAAATTTGGGAAAGTTTTCCCCAAAGCAATTTTTTTCCTTCTCATTGTTATCTTATGGACTTATCTCTCTCTTCCCAGGAGACATGTGACTGTCAGATTTTAGTCATTTCTTACATATGATAATTAGTCTGCTCCACTTTACAAACTGCAAGACTTAACCCCCTAGATATAATATGACAGAAGGGATACAAATGCATGTTTCTGGCTCTACAATGCTAATAAACTCGGTGTTTGGCAATAAGCTATCATGATACACGCTGCTCAGAGACTGGAATCAGGAGCGCCAACATT
>NW_009923086.1:0-81022 GCF_000696875.1 Nestor notabilis | reverse complement strand
CTGTGCATCTGACTTCATGAGAAATAGGACACTTTGCAATAATTTCTGTAGCTTCACATGCCAGCTCGTACTGCCAGGCACACCATGGTCTCATTTTGCTGTTCTTTGCTGCACATGCTGCTCTCCATTGCTCCCTCCTCTTGGAAATAATCCAGTGCTCTTAAGCAGCAGAATGTTAACCGCTGTCTTGCCTTGCTGCCGACATTTAAGAACCTGCATTTTTCATGAAGTCTCTTCTTGATACCCCTGTGCTCCTCATTCATTCAGCCAAGATACTCCTATAGAAAGCGAAGATTTCAACATCCCTATCAAGAAAGCACAGTCCCTTCTTGCTACCCTTTTCTACGCAGAGAGATTTCAAACATCCCAACGAAGACAATCTTGCTAAGAAGATAGCAGGATTTGGAAATAAATGCAGTGTTTCAGTTGTTGAAAATGTAGATTTTTCTGAGGTGCTGTAGGAGTTTGTGGCAGTGTAAAAACTCCAAAAGACCCACCTGAATTTTATTTTCCCTTTTTTATCCCCCTAATTGGCTGTATTCCCACGTTAAAGACATCTGAATTGCCAGGTTGGACACTAGGTGGTGCTAGGACAGTGGTTTGTCAGGGAAATTCATAAGAAAATTCTGGGTGGAAGAGCACAGTAGGTTGTAAATGGTTACTTGCCAATAAAACACTTGCTCTGGTACAGCTAATCCATTGCTATCTGTCTGTGTTAGACTAACCCACATGACTAGACACCATTAGCTGGCATTAGATGTTCCTAATGCCGCCTTTTGCCAACCTTGTCTCCCATACATCCATTAGCTGTCAGAGGTATAATGCTCCTTTTGTCAGTCTGTTACTCTTCCCCTTTCTCTCCTGTCCCCTCTGGGAGGACATCAGCTCAGCTGCTTCCTGAATGCAGAGAGAAAGATGCTAGCCCTGCCACTTGGTCAGGAGGAAGCAGGACTGCTACGTGGTCAACTCTGCACCTCTTGCCTCGTGCTGTGTCCCCCATAGCTGTTTGTGTAGTTGTGCAGCTTGCCAGGACAGGGAGTTATTTGGTTTTAAAGTAACCATTTTCCACCATGTCCCAGGTATATTCTTCTGCTGGATGGGGTCCCTCACCCACTGCATCACCCTTGTGAGACATAGTGTGCCAGTGCAGGGTGCGGGGTCAGCCCTGTTCACTGTCACTTGCAGCCCAAGTCACCGTGGCCAGCTCTCCTGGTACCCAAAATGACAAACTTTGATAGAGTGTAGAGGAGCCTCCAGCTTGGCTTCCTGCTCTCCTGATAAACCCCCCCCATTACGGGGGTACAAGGGTTAGTGTCCTCCAGCCACTCGCTCCCCCGGGAGACATGGTTCCCTTGCAGATATGTCATGTATCCTCTGCAACAGCATTAAGGGTGGATGGTGCTCTGAAGGTTATGGCACCTGCCACACAGCACAGACCGTGACAGTGTGTGAAGAAACCTGATGAAGCCACGTTCAGAAGCTCTGCGCTCCCAGAGGTGTGAGCAAATCTGGTGACAAGAGGAACGGATAACACTTAGAAACCAGCCAGTGGGAAAGACTTGCGTTCTCTGATCTGGTTTTGACACCCAACTGAAGTGTTTGTCTTCACTTACAGAGTGCTACATGAGTGAGAGCCCTCTCGTCACACTGCCCACTTGTCTCTCTCCCCTAGCCTCCAGGCAAACTGCACTCCTATACTTACAGACAGCAAATTAGATGAATTCCCTGGGGTCAGTCAGGTGCAAAACGGACATAGATCAACCTATTAATAAATATATTCAGAGGAAAAGAAGAGTTTGAAAGAATAAATCGTGTAGTCTTACAACATGGTATACCTAAAGGATTGACTGAAACTGAAAAATTCAAAGCCCAATTAATTTTTCAAGTGTACAGTTACTTCCTAACTACAACAGTGAGGTTGTCTCTGCTTCAACCTAAATCATTTTACTCAAAACATTAGGAATAACAAAGTAAAGAGGTCCCAGAGATCCTGTATGTCGTGCTTTCTGTTGTCAGAGAGCACTACTTAGAAAACCAGGATCAGTTTAAGACAAATCTGAAACCAAAACAAACAAAACACCAAACAAAAAACCCCAAACCTTTAAGTAATAAAATGTAATTTCAGAATAACTAACAGGATACAGCAAGTAAATAAGCATTCTTGAGAGGTGCACTGAACCTGAAGATATAATACCTGGCTTAACAGTGTACAAGGCCTGTTCCTGGAAACAAGAATTGACAATATTACAATATTTACAATATATGATACACAATACAAGGAGCTGTTATTTTGTTTTCTTTTGTGTTTTTTTTTTTTTTTAAATTGACAAAGCCCTGCTTCATGGCAACCAGAAAAATCTGTGTAAAAATGCTCCAATTTCTATATTTATCTATCAAATATCTAGTCTGGAGGAGGCAAACAAAGATTTGAAACTACACTTCTAGGTAAGTGTCCAAGGGGCGTAAACACTAGACTACTCTGGTCATACCTTTGAGTCCAAATTTTTCCTCAAAACCTTTTCTCAGTCACTGGCAGATGTCTTGGCACAGAGCGGAAAGAGGTCTGAAACCTCAGAACTGCAGAGAAGAATAAACATGCTCTCAGCCGGGGAAGGCACACTATAAATTTAGCATTTTGACCTTTTGGTGTTTGTGTTAATGCACAACACGACACCCATCACATCCTCATTCATCAGTTACCTGCAGCAAGACAAACATCCTCAGTGCATAGGGCAGGAACTGGGATTTAGCAGCTGGCTGCATCCATCCTGTTGCAGTTAACCAGTAACCGAGAAGCTCTGGGTATTTGTAATGATGTTCTCAGATGAAGATGATATTGAAATCCAGGTGTGCTGCCCACAGCCATCACCCTGTACACAGAAGGACCTGGATTGCCTGGAAGTGAAGCCTGGCAAGTTGTGAGAAACATGCAGATGACTGAGGTAGTGAAAAACAGTTTGACTGCCTTTGCCAAATCACACAACATCCTCTGCATGGATGCTTGTGGCAGGAAAGAAGTTCTTCCATTTCCTCATTTCCTAGATTAAACTAAGTAGGAAAGTATTCCTAACAGTGAACAAGACCACATCCATATGGGAAAATTCAAACTAACCGTTGTGATTTATACGTGTGTCTTCATCAGTCAAATTAGTTTTCATTGAGAGACAAGCCTGTGATGGAGCCACGGATAGTATTGCAGCAAATTGTTTCACAAAGTCATGAATTACTAAAGGTCAGAACAATATTACATAAATCTTAAAGTGTCCTTTAATTGAATACCCTCTGTTTTAATTATTCCAACCAGACTGTGAGCAGCTTTCTACGGATTTCTTGCCTTTCCCTCTTTCGCTCTTCCTACACATTCAGGGAGCTTTGAAGACAATAGTTAACACACATTAAAAAAAGAAGTAAAAAAAACCCCACAACAAAGGAACAGTAACTAGGTGGCTATTTTATTATCTAAATAAGTGGTCTCAGATGACCATCCTGTTAATGCATGTCGTAAAATATATTGTCCCTGCTTGGTGAATGTAAAACAAACACAGAGATTTGTGGGTTCTGGCAGTTGCTGCTTGCTCAGGAATGCTTGTGCATCTTATCACAAATATAAAATGTGGATTTTTTAGTATATACATATTTCCAGCTTGGCAAAGTGATTAAAGTCAGAGTATATCCATCTCCAACTATCCAAAGTATAAAAATGAAAAAGGGAAAATATTAGCAATAATTCACAAAGGGACGGGTCAGAAGACCCAGATGTGATTATGGTTTTCAGCCTTTCGAAAATAGAAAATATAATGGGGCTAGCCTGACAAGAACTGGTCACCTGTGACTTCAGGTATTAAGCAGGGTTAGTCCTAGAGAGAGAACAAAGGTAATTACACAAAGCGTTAATAAGATTTGAAGTCCTTTTGGTAATAACTAGTGAAATCGATGCAAGCACAGCTGACGAGCATTGGCACAGATTTGCTGAGCAAAACTTCAGGACGTGAGGTGCGGATCCTCAGACACAAAATGAGACACGGAAAACTGACTGACAATACCCAGCCTGCTGCGTGCATTTATTGCAACGCATATGCTTGCAGCAGTTTGGGGAGGTGTGGGGAAAGCAGTATCCATGAACAACTCCTTGTAAAGTCATTCTTAAATGCCTGCAATCCCTGCTTGTTCTATTGCTTCCCTTTCAGTGAATGAGTGTAACTGCGCTGTCATTCTGTGCTCCCCAGGGGTATTTATTAGACAACGGCCAGCAAATCACCTTCATTACAGCAGCCAAATGCAAAGCCTTGAACAATGCAAAGATCTTTCAAGTTTACCGGCAGCGCTTCCAGAGAAAGAGAAAGCGAGTGTGAATTTAGTTTTGTTCTTTGCATCCTGTCATCCCTCAACATCCAAGGGCTTCAGCTTGCTGCAGCCAGACTGTTGAGGACCCCCACGGATTAACATGAAGCCAGGAGACAGTAAGAGATGATCAGACGGTAATCACAGAAGCAGACGCGTAAAGGATCTTTTCATTTCACCAGGTGACGGACCTGATATGCTAATTGAAACAATATCTGTGTCTGCTCATGCGATTCCAAACCACTAAAGCTCTGTTTTTGACACAGGCATGATAAAAATAAAGTCCTCTTCAAAAGAGTAGCAGTGACCTCATTCAGACGCGTTCATTTCCATGAAAGGTAAATACGGCAGACAAAGTAGCGATGTTAGCAGTTTGTTCCTCGGAAGTAAGGATGGGGGAAGAAAAATCATCACATAGTTTGTCTTTCCACCAGGCTGATCTCCTTCAGCAGCCTGAATAAGCAATTGGCTACTAGCCAGCTGCAGTGAATTTGTCCCATGTTTGCAAGATCAGTCAGTGAGCAAAGCTGTTTTCAGTTAATAAATATTTGATTTACAAGGTACAGTAAGTAATAAAAAGGGAAGGGAGTTTAGCTGCTGGGAGATGTGTTTAGCACTTTAGTGAGGGTAACTAACAACCAGCTTTGGTTGTTTTTCCTTCTTCACATGGCCAGTGGGCAACCAAGTTTATCAGTCTTGCTGCATTACGCCTTGTAGTGAGCAGAACTAACACACCGAGCAAAACAGAGGTGGACTGGGACATACACCATGCCTTGACAGAAGCACAGCTGAAGGGAACACTCTTAGATTCTCCTTTCTTCTTCTCTGCAAGTAACCTGTGATAAATATTGCATTTCTCAGTATCATTGGGAAAAATCAAAACTGTTTGATCCTTTCCATATGATATAGGTAGCTATATATGGGGAGGAGGGGAGGGGGGAGTATATAAAGTAGCAGGTACAGAACAGCTAGCAGCATTTTATCAAAGGAGAAAAGACTCAGAAGGCACCAATCAGCCAACTATGTAGTCCTGGGTATTTTGGATAGAGCTGGAAAACAAAGTGGGCACACATACATGAAAAAAGAAAAAAAAAAGGCAAAAAAAGCACCTGTGTTTAAACCCCCCTAAACCAGCTGGGATATAAAAGGGTGGGGGTTTTTTACATTTTAATTTCTTCCTAGAGCACTGAGCCTCTAGGTGGGGATGTGGTAATGTGGGCAAGGCATGGAACAGAGCGCCAGGAGGCCTGAAGTGCAATGCAGAGCACAGGTGAGCACGCTTTGCATGCTGAAGGAGCTGACATGTCTGTTCTCAGTCTCCAGTGCACAACAGACCTCCCGTGTGACCATGGGCACATCACTTAGTCTTTCAGATCTCCAGTTCCACCACTAGTAAAAAGACTGGCTATCCATCCCGCTGCTCAGGCACACCAGGTTGTTTCATGCAGGCTCTGTAAAGGAGTTTTGAGTTGTGTAGCAGGTACTAAAAAAGCACAGAATATTATTGTTAGAGTTGTGACTGTTCGCTGCAGATCAAGGACTCCACCAGAAAAGTAATAGCCTCTTTCTAAAGGCTCAGAACAGCAGTAAGGATGTCCATACAGCCTCACCAGAAATACTGTGCGTACAGTTATTGATTTCTAGGATGCTGTCAGTAGTTGCTTCCCAGTATCTACCAGTAGGACAGAACAAACTGTTTTTTCTGTCAAGCACAAACTAATTTTTCTGAGTTCTATCTCTTCTGCCCATATAGCTTTACTCTGCTTTATACTGCTTTGCATTTGTCCCCAAAGTTATTCCAGGGTTTTGCCTAGTGAGAGCACTACAAAAACCCTGGACAGCCTAGACAGTCTATAAGGCTTACAAAGCAGCCTGTGGAAAATCGGCCCCTTCTCCTTCCCTGCCACACAGAGAGGACAGCAAAAGGCCACCCTGCATAACACCGCACCTACAGCTGTATAGCAGCACTGCTGTCTATGCCAGGCTGGCCCACAGCTCTGCTCTGAAGGGCGGTGCTGGGGGTCAGTGGCTGGTTTCCCCACTGGAGTGAGCAGCAGGTGCTTGTAAGAGCAGGTTTTGCATCACTGGTGTCTATTGGGTGCTCTGCAGTGAGGAGCCAGCCTTGTCCAGCACGGCTGTGGAAGGTGTAGCAGCTCCAGCAGCAGTTGAACAGTGAGGATGGGTGACCCCGGACCCCCCACAGTAATGAAGGAAGGTCCATGTTCACTTTTCTACCAGGGCATAAATTCTGCATTTAAATTCTGTTCCAAACTTGAGGAAAACTTCATGACAGGAGTTTCAGTGAAGCGTATTCTTCTGCAAAAGAGCTTTAATGAACCAATGTTTCCTGACAAAAAATAGTTTTTGCCAGAAATCCTGTTCAGCTTCCCTATTCAGTTATCTATCCCTAAAGACTGCAGTCCTCCATCTGCAAAACAAGGATAAGAATTTTACCTTCTTTTTATGAAGCACGTTAGGATCTATGGGTGAACAGCTCACAAAATAAAGTGCTATTAAAAACTGGTGCTTTCGAAACAGATCTGACAGCTGCCACACTAGTACTAGACAATAGTATTCAAATAAGCCAGAAAGTAGTAATTTTGGCATGAATGATCCCACGTTATATTATTTTAAGACATCTGGTCATTCCCGTGGAACTGGAGTACAAGGGCGATGTCAAGTGCTTTGGGGAAAGGAGTGAGCAGGCAGAGGGTGTATTTCTTTCATACATGTTTTACTTTTTAATAGTTATTGGGATATCTGTTAAACTAAACTGCAATAGTTGGACCACAAACATTTATTGTAATAACAGCAATATTACAAAGCCCATCGGCCCCATCCTTCAGAAACAGGCTGTGCCTCTGTTTGTTTTTCTGCTGAGGAGGGACGTGTCCCAGAGGATCTCCCTTTGGGAACCCCTGTCTCGGCATGAAATGAGTAACACGATTTATGTAGACACTGCCAGCTTCTTTCCTTTCTCAGACAGAAAATGGCTTTATCTAGTCAGGTAATGTCACAATAAAGTAGTACAGTAGAAATTTCATCACTGAATGGTCTAAAAGAGACAGATCACCCAATCTGTATTTTCACAGGCTTTTTAAACAATGTGCTGTGCTCAAATGGCAGCAAGCAGTAAAGGCATGGGGGGGGGGGGGGGGGGGGCGGAGGAGAGCGAAGGCAACACAGACAACCACAAAACCAAACAACTGGTGCTACTGCACAGATTTTAAGCCGAATATTTTCATGAGGCACTGATGATAGCATTATCAAAGTTGGATAAACAGGGAAGGAGACAATGCAATGCACTGATCAGGTTTGGTGAACCTGTTGGATTTGCTTTCAGTGAGCTTTTCAGAACTCTTGATTTATCATGTTTAACTAGGCAGGATTTAAGGGCAGAGGACAGGCTCTGGCAGGGCTGACAATCCCCTGCTAACAACATCCAGTACAACACTTCCACCTCCCCATCACATCAGCACCCATTCAACCTTTCTTCTCCTGCCTTCGCCACTGCTCCTTGATTAGACCAGGGCTGTGCCGGACTGTGTTTGCACATGCATAGATGGGGATTATTAATAGTGAATTTCTAAAGAAAGGGGGAAATGCTGTAAACATTTATTTTGCTACACCATTTCAGTTTCTTGCTCTACTCACAAATTGGTGGATACAAAGCTCTCTGCCCATGTACTCCGGTACACTAAACTGAAAGAAGGTAGATTTAAACTAGACATAAGGAAGAAATTCTTCCCTGTGAGGGTGGTGAGACACTGGCACAGGTTGCCCAGAGAAGCTGTGGCTGCCCCATCCCTGGCAGTGTTCAAAGCCAGGTTGGACGGGGCTTGGAGCAATCTGCTCTAGTGGAAGGTGTCCCTGCTCATGGCAGGGGGGTTGGAACTTAAGGTCCTTTCCAACCCAAACCATGCTATGATTCTATGGTGATTACAGAGGGGCCAGCAACAGTAATGCTTAACTGTGCTGTTTGCACAGTCAGTCTGAACACAGGCAAAACCTCTATGTTCTGTACTCCTGAAAAAAAAAAAAAAAGAAAGAAGGGCTTTAGGAAATGTCATAGGACATTTCATAGGGAAATCTGGGGTATGAATGAGGGGGATTTGGAGCCTAAAATGTTCAGCAGTACTGTTAATACTCACCACTTGCGTCTAACTTGGCACACGCTTCCAGCTGTGTGACTAAATAAAGTACTACTGTGTCATTCTGATGTTTTCTTGGTTTTGAATACCTGAATACAAAGCCTTAAAAACCAGTGAACAGCCACGTGAAGTACATAACGCTACTGTCACATTATTGTCCAGATGTTCCACTCATGGTTTCAGCATAAAAAGATTTTTCAGTTTCAGACTTTTCTTGCAGCTCATATTGATAACTCTGTTCCATACTGTCAGTGCTAAAGAGGACTGGGAATGCAGGAATTGGTGATGAGATTTAGTAAACGAAAAGAAAGGAGGTGTGTCACCACCTACGGAGCTTTTTACTCATTTTCAAAGGTGCGAGTGTTTACAAGCTCCCTTCCCTCAAAAGTAAAAGCAGATCTAAAAGAAAACTATGTAAGTCACTACTGTCTCAACTGATTTAGGCAGCTGTTGTTGTTGATTGGATCTTTGCTTCTCAACATTCATGAATAAATTCCTTCATCTTAAACCTTACAAACATATAAGTTCATGAAAGAACCCACATGAGTCCTTTTATTTTTAGGAGGTTGAATAAAATATTTATATGCCTCTGTGTCCCAAATATCAATTACTTCCTTCACTGAAAAAGTACATATACAATGTGATTAAAAATTTACCCCACAACAAAACAATATACAATTAACTCACACATTTCCAACTTTTCTTGTCAGACATATACTGTGTACATCCACTTCCATACCTTTTAAACCATGTGCACCATCAATACTTCCTTTCAGATTTGACAGGTAAGTAAAAAATACAGCTATTATCAGACGATGCATCCAAATGATCTCCTGACAGGTACAAGCACATACAGCAGCTACCACCGGAAGGAATCAGCATTTACTAATGTGTGTCAGATATTGGTTTGATTTTCCTAGATTATAAGATTCCCAAAGTACTTTGGCTTCAGAATTAGTTTTCAGGGAAATTTAAACAAACACAGATTTTGATCATTTTCAGCATAACCTACAAAATATTTTTTGTTTGTTTTTTAATCTATACAATTATATTTCCATCTATTTTCTTCTTTCTCACGACAACTTCCAATTCCTAAAAAAGAATATCCAGCAAAAACCCTTAAAACTTTATCCCAGTGAAGCTTTTCTTTTTCCCTCTTCTTCTGGAATAGAGAACATGAAATTCAATAGCAACATTTGCTTTCATCACTGCATTTACATGGGAGATATAAGGAATTTAAAATTTTACTTGGTTTTAAGGAAGAGTTATTAAATGCCTGGAGACATACATCCTCTGCAATAGCCTTACAATAGCATAGACAAAAAAAATCAGTGGTATTAAAAAAACCCCACCTGAATAAATTACCTAGTTAAAAAAAATAATCAAATCAAATCAACAAATCCAATCAGGAAACCAATGCTCACAAAGCTGAAGCAGCACTGCAAAACTGTGTTGTTGATTTGGTTGGGTTTCTTTTATTTAACCCTACATCATCCTCAAAATGCTTCTTTTTAGAAAGTCTCTGTTTAGGGATATGTTAATATTTAGACCACAGCAGCAGAGAAAGACTGAGAAAACAATATGTGGAATTTGTAGTGGAATGCTGTTTATGAATACCATATCACATAGTAAACACAATAGTTAACCAAAATCTGCTTTCTAGTACAGAAAGTTAAAGGGTGCTTTTTTTCTTTTTTAATGGAAGAGCAATGATACAATCAAACATCTACTGGTCATAGTTAAATTGGCATAAACAAATGTAGATTTACTTCCAATATGCAAACCCCTCTATGTTAGCAGAAGTTACCTTTATACTTACGAGGAAAGGGATATGACTACTTTAATATCAGACATGTTTAAAGAGTTACACATTTTGTCTTTAAGATCCCCTTCAAGTTCATGAAAGTAAAGTTGTTTTTCTTCCAGATACTCAGTGGCATCACCTTTCTAAGCAGTGCCTTTAGGGGATTGAAGTGGCCATCATTTCCAAGATGAGAGGAAGGCAACTGCCTGACCTGTTGTATATTCCTCCTTACAGTGGGGAAAATAAGCACTGAAGAGTGTTGTGGGTCAGGGACAAGGCTCTCAGTAGCATGACTCTAAAGATACCTGAGCTCCTACTGAGGTCAGGCAGAAGTGAAACTCTTCAAGTGCTTGTGTGAGGTTGATCACATGCCTCTTGTATTCAGTTCTGGAAGATTACAGAGTTGTCTCCACTTCCCTATTTCTGGTTTCCTACAGCTAATATAAAATAGAAGGACTTTCCACCTGGATGGGCCTTCTGACAAGCAATAAAAACAAATGACTCAATGGTTTCCAGCAGGAGTACAGAAGAATGCACAGTGGAAAAATGTATCTTTGAATTCATAATTTTTGAACTTATTTTCATTCTCATCCTATGAAAAATTCATTTGTGCTATTAAAAACTGTTGTGGCAGAAACCCAAAAATCCAAGCCAATTTCATAATGGAAGGCAATTAAGCTGGTTGCTAAATGATAAACACCACATCTTTTTTCAGTGGGGATACTGTTCTTGAGTAAGCAAACTTTTTTTCTGTTCATGAATTTAAAAGAATGCATCACAAATCTCTCTCTCAAAAGTTCAATGGAAAGCAAACATTCATTACCTACTTCTTTAAAGTCTCAGCCATTTGAAGACCTTATATACTAATAATGGAGGCAGAAAAAACCCCAAAACTGACTCTAATACAAACGTACTAGGATTAGAAAAAATACCTCTACAAATCCTGACCTATATTTTTACTTTGCAGCTGTCTATTCATTTTCAGGAATGAACATCTTCCTCTGGAATCTGTAGGTTGATTTAAGACTGGAATGAAAGTCTTTCTGAAAGAGACAGTTATTGCCCTGCATGTAGTTAAATGTCAAAATTTATTTCTGAAGTAGGACAAGAAAAAATGTACAATAGAAACTTATTGGTATATTTCTCTGGTCCAGGCTATGTAAACTGTACAGGTGTTGTGGTTTAAGCCCAGCTGGCAACTCGAAACCACGCAGCCGCTCGCTCACTCCCCTCTCTTCTTCCTCCCCCCGCTCCCAGAGGGGTGGGGAGGAGAATCGAAGGAATGTAACTCCCATGGGTTGAGATAACAGCTCTCCAGTAACTAAGGTATAATACAAACCACTACTGCTACCAATAATAATGATAAGAGGAATAACAAGGGGAGAGGACACAACCACTCACCACCCACCAACCGATACCCAACCTGACCCGAGCAGTGATCTGGGCCTTCCGGGTAACTCCCCCCAGTTTATATACTGGGCATGACGTGCTGTGGTATGGAATACCCCTTTGGCCAGTTTGGGTCAGGTGTCCTGTCTCTGCTTCCTCCCGGCTTCCCCTCCTCCCTGGCAGAGCATGAGACTGAGAAAGTCCTTGGTCAGAGTAAACATTACTGAGCAACAACTAAAAACATCGGTGTTATCAGCGTTGTTCCCAGACTGAAAGTCAAAACCACAGCCCTGCACCAGCTACTAAGAAGGAGAAAAATGACTGCTGTAGCTGAACCCAGGACAATAGGTTAAGATCCTTTATCCTGAAGACCAAAGCAGAACATTGATTATATCAGTCTAGGAATTCATACACAGATAAAGAAATTTAGCTCTAGAAAAACCTTGAAAAGATTTTAAGCAGGAGAAAAATACATGGTTAAATCTGCTAGTAGAGATCAATTTTGAAAGTAAAGTTAGATAAGGGTCTGGGGCAATAATCTGCAGATTCCTGGACTTCAGTATTTTTCTGCAGCAGTAAAGTCATGAATGGCAAAATACCACACTTTACTATGTCAAAATCTAAATGTAGTTCTTAGCTTCTGTAAGACATACACATTGCAGACAAAATGTAGAAAATGTAAAGCGATCCAATAATAACAATAAGCAAAATCCTTATGGCAATTTTAGGACTTCGTGGTTGAAAAGCCCATAGGTCATGCCATAATTCAAGAAAACGATACTGGACACATTCAGACTCTTACACAAGACTTTAAGTCAAGCCAGGCAGCAAAATGAAACTGGGTATTAAACCCTGAACCAGAGTGATCTGGAACTGATATTGTTCACTAACAGCTGAGATGAAACTCAAACTACATGAAATGGTGTTATGAAAAGACATTAGCTGAAGAAAACTCTAATTGGTTAGAATATGTGTTATTTCTCAGTATTATTTTTTTCTTCATTGTTTCAAAAGGCACCAACAAGTTCCTGGGATAAGAGACACTCCATGGGAAGCAAACCCCAAATGTAATCTGAATCTTTGGACACACCAAGGACAATGACACTAAAAAAGTGAGTATTCTCAGCAAGGTGCTCCTCCCTTCCACTCTCTTCTCTACAGGTGAGGCTAAGATTCTACTAAAGATAAGAGAGTATTAAAAAAGATTGTATGTTTTCAGTGGGAAAACCCAATGTTTTTGATGCTTTGTAATGTCAAGAGGCAGGAGAAGCTCTTAAAATTATATATTTAGAAAGAGATTAAGTAAGAAATATTTTGTAAAGCATAAGCATGTAATGAAATGTTTACTTGGAAAGTAGTGAACAGCGCAAGCTGCAGTAGCCACTGTCAGAAAGGCTGTAACTTGCAGAAATACTGCATGATTAGGCATAGCAGATTACTAGCAATGTACTCCAACTCAGAAGCCCCACAGCCAGTGCGATGATATGATCATTTTTGATGCCAAACAATCTCAAAATGTTCTGCTGGCTTGTAGTTTGCTGGCAAATGGGATTTGGGTGCTCAAGGTGATATTTCACCCAAATTTGATTTTCACAGAGTGCTCATGACTCTTTAAATCACACCTCTTAAAGGGCAACCAAAATGGGCATTTTGACTGGAAGGTATCACTGGAGTCATGGAAATGACCCCAAACTTGTCCCCCTGTTTGCTTCCTCAGTCAACTGGCTGCAGTGCATTTGAGGAAGGTCAGCACCTTCAGTAGCTCTGCACAGAACTTGATCTTTGAGAACTCCTGTTCAAGAGACAAGCTTCAATTGTATTTATTATAACCAACTACAATCCCCTGCAAGCTGCAGCTCCCTCATGAGGTTTTTATTTGAACAGAGACTATGTTAAACGATTTGGGAAGCTCTTAAAAGACATGTATAGTGCCAGATAATTAAAGAAGTAATAAAAATTAATGTGGCTGCCCGACATGACTCAGCAGTCAAATATTTTCATTCATAGATATTTAGCATTAAAATTCAAACAGACTCAGGTGTCATTAGCTATTTATGAGGGAAGGAATCTCAAGTATTCTTGATTTGTTAATGATCCAAGTTACAATGGAGCTTTTATTTCCTTTTAATTGTGAGCAAACAATATTATTGGTACTCAAGGCAGACAAAACAGCAGTATTATCATCATTCATTTACCATTATTACTAAAAAGTACAAGAAAAAGCAACAAAACCCCCCAACCTCAATCTCTTCCTCCACCCCTCAAGATATCCTCTCTAATCCTACAAAAGCATCTGTCTTTGATTTCAAGTGGAGTACCTGCTGTGCAGGATGCAATGCCAATCCAATTTGTGTGCAACAAAACCAAATGGGTTGAAATGAACTCTGCATTTTAAAGATGTTTTTGTTTAATCATTACCATCACTCCTCTTTAATGAATACATTAATCAAGCAAAACTTCAAGCAAAAACGGAAAAGCTCATCTCGAAAAATGAAACAACAAACAGAAAAAACCCTCCTATCTTCACAATATCCGCTACTGTCAAACACTGTTACACTTTCCTTTGGCAGAACTTCAAATGCATATTACTGTAGGTTGTTTGGAGACATCAAGCAGAAGCAGCAGCTCCCTCCAGAAAGAAGTGGAGGAGGAAACAGGTGAGCTGCCATGTAGTCTTAGCTCTGCCACTGAGCTGATTAATGACCTGCTACACAGGATGTGCAGCCCTGAGTTTTCCTGAGCACCCCCTCAAATGTCCTAGAATTCTGTTTTATTTTAAGGAGGTAAAAAGAACAGTCACTACTGTATTGTCAGCAACAGGTAAAAATCATGTACATAATAATCCAGCCCTTTGAAATCAGTTTGTTTCAAAGCTCAGTATCAACAAGAACAAGTCAATATTTGGAAGATTTTCACCAGACAATAAAAAGCACATGGCTGGCCTAAAAAGAAACTTGCGTTTAGAAATGAGGGTATGTAAATGCTCACTTCTGACATAAATTCAGTCACACTCTTTATCTACCTTATGACGTTTATACAAATTTTTGAAGCAGGGATTGAAAATGAATTTGCATGGGAAAATACCAGCAAGAAGAACAGAAAATGGGAGAACACCACAGCTTTTCCAGTCTGGCATTCCCACCACCCCAATCACCCAGCAAAAAAAAAGGATTTGTTGAAATTTAACCATCATGAGACAGTGGCACAAGCCAGTTATCATTTCACAGATAAAGTGGAGATAATTTGATATAACTTGCACAGATGACAAATGTTTTCCTTCTGTAAGAATTTTCCTTGTTGAAATTGTCATACTCTTTCATAAAGGTAATGTTTCAAATCCATTACTTCTCTTTCGTGCATGATATTTTTTCCAAATGTTTAAGGCATTTCTACTGGTCACTGTCACCACATGCAAACCCGTGTTGCTGAGACCTGTACCAAAGTTGCACTGTTCCTTCAAACGGCCATATGACAGAGCTAGATCCTTTCCAGGAGGAATTATCCAATAACACTCCATTAAAGGATCATAAAAATTTTAAAGACATTTTACGATTAGGCCAGTGACTTTTACAAGAATTCCTCCCATGGCTTCCACAAATTCTATCTCAACGGAGAAATAAAAAAACAGTAGAGGAAAAATCATATTGTTTAAATTAATTTGTAGTTTGACAACAAAACAAGATAATTAATTAACATCACATGGATTATGAGGAATATAGTAATATTACTTCCCCCCCCCAAATAAAAAGAAATGAAGTTATTTATGTGCTCTCTTGATCCCTAGAGAGTTCATATTCTTTTTTAATATTTCTGAAGAAAAATAGGGAGCAAAGTTGGCTATACTGATGGACAGCAGATAGACATTGTTGTTCTGATGCTACTAACTAGAAGACCAGCTAGTGCCATTTCTGGAGTTACTAAGTGGGCAAAGTACAGTTGACTCCTTTACACAACCATACAACAAGCAGTCATTAGGGCAGGGCAAGAAACATCTTCCATCCTCTGATGTAAAGGTCTGGAATTCACTGATGCTGTTATTCTACATTACATTATGACAATCACAGGTCTTTTTTATTCATTGATTTCAAAATCTATCCCATTCAGCATTATCCCAGAAAACGCCCACTCAGTCAGAAAAATGGGAGACTCTGCTCCCCTGATGAGCAGTGACTGAATCTGATCACCACCAGATTCAGAACAGGGAAGGAGAGGGCTCCTCTCAGTCTCATGACAGACTCCAGATGAACCAAGGTACACATGAATAATGCATGAGGTAATTTGAAAAAGTTGTATAAAAAGTTTAAGTTGTGATTATTTGACATCCATTTTTCTTAAATCTCTGTCACCTCTAGCAATAACATTTATTTACCAGTTATTCATGTGTTATGCATTCAAAACAATAGCTATTATTTTCCTTACTCATTCTGCCAAATTCTCCATTTGAAAAGCAATTAAAAGATATCCCCAGATAGTCTTCTGAGAGAGACTCAATTTCCTGATTGCAGTTGTTGATAAATATGAAGCAACATCACAAAGAAGGCAAGAAAAAGAAAAAGAAGAGAGAAACAAGTCATTCCAACCTTCTGTCAGGTGCTTTACAGCATAATGAGGTATGATGAAAAACAAGTCAAATGTTGAGAAAACAAGAAAGCTGGGAAATTTGATCTTGCTGATGGGATCGGGAGTAATTAATTAGAACCCATGTGACCACTGGATGTCCCCACTGTTCCTCAGATGCAACAGAGACACCCTCTACCTGGCAGTTGCAAAACCAGCAGATCTGACAAAGAGCATAGAGTGTCCAAGGATGCAGGTAGCGATAATTCCCACAGCAGTCAAATCCCTGATGCGCACAGACATGCATGTGAGGGAGCAAACCAGAAAGCAGGGGAACAGCAGCTCACACACAGAGAGAAACCCTCTTCGAATACAGTTTCCATCAAGTTTGCATGGTGTCTGCTTGGTGCTTAATAATACAACACTGAGCGAGGCTGGGTGACAGGTCCTCAGAGGGAGCAGAGAAAGCAGAATTACTTCTGAGATGTGCAGGAAGCCTGCATTAGAGAGCAGTGTGCAATGAGGCAAATGGAAAAGACCCTTGTGCCGTAACAAATGAGAGGAAAGGTGAGCAGGGATACCAGCACAAGACCAGCAAGCATCTGTCTGTCAAAAGCATCCAGAAGAGCTGAAATAACAAGAGAACATCTGTAACACCATGGGGTGCTCTTCATATCAAAGTTTTGAGGGCACTGGTTGGATGAAAGCTGGAGAAGGCAAAGAAAAACAAAAGCAAACCCCAAAGTACATCAGGAAGACTACTTCTACACATCCTTCTTTTGAGGTCAGGTCATATGAGAGGTTTAAGTTCACTTGAAAGCTTAGGAAGCCAAGGTGTTAGCATCAATTAGCATCAACTCACTTTTATTTATTTTACTGCATTACAAAAAGTCAGACCTAATTCTGCCATTAAGGAAGGACCGAGATCCTTGTTTACTATGATAAAAAAAGGACATCATCCTATTTTTCTCATGAAAGGAGTCTCCTACTAATAGATTAATGAGCTAAATTTCAAATCAATCTAAGCCTATTCTGCAGACTTGGAAAGCTCAGGCTCTGACAGCTTATGACTTATTTCATGCTTATAACGAAAGGATACACCACAAAAAGCACCAGATCCCTCCTCTGTCCCCACCTCCTTTTATTAGCACAGCTTGCTGATGTTAGATGTTGAACTACAAAGCTATTGAAATGGCAGCAGTTGCTCATACAAAATAATATTTGAAGACTTTGAACTCTGTGAAGGTGATCTGTGAATTTATTCTCTCTCCTCCATCCTTCCTCCCCTTCCTACTTGTAAAAGCCTGAGCAGTGAAGGGTCTGAGCCATGGCTGATTTCACCTTGGACTTCAAAAAACAAGGCATAAAAAGCCTGCAAGAGCACAAGCACTAGCAGAGAGATTCTAAAAAAAAACCAAACAACAAACGACAAACCAAAAAACAAACCAACCCCAACCCCAACCCAAAATCCAAACAAAAAACAAGCCTGAAAATGAGTACCTACATCTCATGTTTCACAAGAACATGCTAAACTGATAATTAGCATTATGTTTAGTTATTAGTAGTATTCTGATTAGTTACAGAAGCTATTGGGATGAACAAAACCACAGATCTAGGTATTACTCCTTCAGCCTGGATGCCTGGAAGGATTTACCAGAAGGGTTTTGTGCTTGTTCTGTATTTTTTCTGCTCACATATTGCTAGAAAGGTGACTGGTCTGGTACACTGTGGATATTCTTTTGTTTGGTTTTCAGATGTTCACAAAACAGAAATGCACTGAAAAGGCAGGGATTTTTTTTTTTTAGGGGAAGAGCCCTGGGGGAGGAAAGTGCATGAATATATTTGAATAATAAATTAATTTGAGATTTTAATGGTTTGCAATTAAATTAATTAGGTACTCTGAATTGCTGGCCAGTGACTCTTCAAGCTTGTTCTTCTCAGTTTGAAGTGATGTATATACACAAGTCTATCAGAAAACCTAGATACCTTTTGTTCCTTTCCCTGGACCTCATCTATACTTTCAGATCAGCAACTGACCATAATATATATGCTTTGTATGAAGAATAAAATGGATAAAGTGATTTGCTGAGATTTCACGATTATAATAAGAAATTGTTACCTGTTAGGCTGACTTCTAGTAGTTGACACTCTCTTTTGCAGCATGGTGTCTGACAGAGAATTCATTGTGTACGTTTCAGCCTTCCAAAAATAAGAGTTACTATCATGGCTCTTCATCCAAAGATCTGAGTTTGCTTAAAAATGTCAGGGATGCTTTATGACAGCTGTTCAAATTCCGAGCAGTTCTTTATAGCTTTTGGCTCTAAAGGAGCATAAGTAACGTATCTAATCCCGAGACCTGATTACTTTCACAGGTTTAAAATGAGGACTGTGCTCTCTCATTTTCAGACCCGCTGTTGGAAAGCTAGTTCTTTGGCATCTCCTCCACTCAGCTTCAAGCTGAAGTCAAGTAAGAGTGCTTTGCATCCTTCAGCACTCAGCTCTTTGCATCGTAATCAGGTGCTATAATTAGAAGTTAGACATAATTAAGGCCTATGTAAATTTAGGAAAAAAGAACAGAAAAAAAATATCAATGAATAGTTAAAATCCATTGAGCCAAACATTTTGGGGCCCAAAAGCTCAAGCTTCCCATCCACTTAGAGGCCAGAGAAGGAAGAGTTTAGCCTGTAGTCTTATTGCAGTAAAAGAGACTCTCCAGAATCAGTCTGATTCCTCCTATTTTAATACTACCATGGTTTGAAAACTGTAAGACTCACTATGGAGTAATGTAAATTAAATCTTTAGCCATTAGAGATAAAACAGTTCCATTAGTGTTTACAAAGAATTACCACACTCACAGGAATGGTACTTAGGTAAACAAAACAACAACTTTCAAAACATCGCTAGGGTCCTCCCCAGTGCCTCCATAGAAAAGGTTTTGCCCATGCAAGCTAAAACACAATTGAATGGGGAAGTATTAAAAGGTGTCAACAGAAGTTAAAAAATGGCTTAGGCCAAGTTTGCTCTTACCTTTATTCTGTGGCATTTGTTCCTTATCTGCCATTAGTTTAGCAGGGAAGAATTTAGCCCAGAGTTGCTACAGTTATGTCTGCTTAAGTTTTAGCTAATTTTGTGTGATAGGAAATGCATACATGAAATGGCTGTGCAGTCCAGACTGAAACACTCATCATGCCTTGACAGAGCCCTTTAAGCATGATAAACTAGAACAAGACTGCATAGTAAAGCCTGTCTTGCACCAAGGAGTCTCACAAATTCAGTTTTAATTTTTATAAACAGATTGCTTCTTGGGTTGTTATTATTAGTGTGAGCTGGACAGCTTGAATTAGAGAATAATTTATTCCCTGTGCATTTCTAATTACAGAAAAGAGGTTCACTCACTGACACACTTGTCCGTCTTGTTCCTTCCTGTCTTTCAGGCATGGCTGATTGCAGTTAAATAGACAGACCAGCACAAACTGCGTAAGAAACACAACTCTGTCAAAAAAGGACTGAAGTGTTACCATTAATTATTCTGGACCATGTGCTCATTTACAACAGATCTAACATGAGAAATATTCTCAGAGGTGTCAAACAGCCTCAGTTTCATAGGTGCATGGGGGTAGCACTGACTAAATGTTTGAGTGACTGGTAGGATGTGACCTGCCAGAGACCCTTGAAGCTTGGGGATTTCATGTGCAATTTGTGTTTCAGCATTCAATAGATAATTTAAATTGGGCCACTCTCTCTGAGCATTTCTGAAGGATCTACATGCCTGAGCCTGTGTCAGAGCTACACAAGTATCTCAAAAGAAAAAAAAAAAACAAAAAAGGTATTTATAAGCATCTGTGCAAGTGATTATTTGGAACTCTCTGCATCTTAAAAAGGTTTGAAGAAAGTGAAAATATTGTTTTCTAAAGAATGTTGAAAGGTAGGTGTAGCGATCGCTTCACAATAGGAAGATAGCTTGAAAATGCTAACTGGGGGAAAGAACAAAAACAAAATCAGCATGATTTAGTTAACCCTTGCTAGATAGAAACAGGGGCTGTTAATTTAAATAACTGAGCAGAGAATAATCTGCTTTAGCAGTTAATCAGATGAGCAAACTTTGCAAGGGCAAGAATCAATTGACTGGTAATTCGCACTGGAACTGAAAAGAAAAGAAAGAAAAGCAGCAGTGGATTTACTAAGTTATACCCTTCAGCTATTTCAGCCAGAACTGCAAGAGTACCTTCTTTCTGGTAATTTTTTTCTTTTAAATACAAGAAATATGTACTTCAGGTGTGCACTCACTGCCACTGTATTCAGTCTTTTTAACATCTATGCAGTATTTAGAGACGAGACCTCTGTCCACTCTCACGTATTCTCATAAACATGAATTTCCTACCCCAAGCAAGGAGCAGCAATCAAAAACTGCATTGAATGAAGCATACCATAATGAAGCAACACCATTTTCAAGTAGGTAATGATCGCCTTCCTCCCCTCTTGGTACAGTTTGCTGCTCTCTTTGTTGCTGAAATTATTTGCTTATTTCTGCAAGACCTGCATAATTTCAGTACTTGGATCTCTGCAGTGAAGTTTCTCTCTTAAAAATCACAGACATTCCCTAGCTCTTTTTCACAGGATACATAAGGCAGGACTTTTTGCTGCTTAAGTTTTACATAATATTCTCACCATTAAAGTTTAGGTTACAAACAGCTTAAGCTTAAAGAATGTTTCCATTAAATGACAGCTCTTTATAAACAGTGACAAAGCTTGTTGAGGGTGTTATCATCTGTCAGAATGATATTAAAATCTCTCAAGTTTTTTACCTTTAAAGGTGAAAAACCGTTTTTAAAGGAAAAATTTCAAGACAATAACAAAACTCTATGAGTCAAGGTAAAGAAATTCAGAATTGCATGTAATGCTAGATTTGCTTTCAAGCAGCATTCTCTTGCAACCTTTGGTTTACTATTCATTTGTTTTGAATCTACGATTTTGCTTTGTACCAAAGATTGCCTCTTTCTGCCGGCTAAATAGACAATGTCTTCATATTGTATTCATTGACCATCCAAAACCAAAGCTGAGGTAACTTGCTATGCCTTTTTAGTGAGTGCTACTATAACTACTATTCCCAGCCTCATCAGTGATCTTGCTTCTGAAGTTCATGTGACATGATAATGAAAGCACTCAGCATCTGGTTTCAAAAGATGCTTTTTACTGGGCTACAAACCAGGTAAGACAAATGCTGACTGCTTTAAGGGTTTTTTTTGTTGGTTCTGCACACCCTCCACCCCATGGCTGTTTCTTTTTGTTTGTTAAGTGTTTCAGATTTCAAAATATTTCTTCTGATCTGAAAGGAAAAAGAATATACATATATATATTTAAATAGTAAAAGGAGTATCCAGAAAATATGCACACTGACATCCATTCTCCATCCAATCAGCATATTCAGCTGGGTATATGAGACTCAGTTTCAAAACCTCTGTTCTAAGCTAAGCTGTTCCAGATATGATAGAGCAAGCACTTGAACAGGAGCTTCCCATATTAACAGGACAGAAGCCTAACTCTCAGAATGCAGTGTTAATATCTGCAGTGTTTTCTAGATGGATGCTTTTTTTCCAGAAGTGGATTAAATGATTAGAATAAGCACATTTTGTTTCTACATAAAAGCCTGGTATTTGGAAAGGTGGCGGACAAACCCCCAGCCAAACTGTAGATACACCTACTCCACATTTTTTATTTAATCTTGGGAGAAACCCAAGAAAACCAACAAAAACCAACCCCCAAACAAACAAATACCCACCGTAAAAAAGCTCCCCCCAATCAAACAACAAGAAATAGACACCACCACCCCCAAGATGAAACCAAACAAGCAAACAAAGCCAACAAAAAAAAAAACAAAACCAAAACAAACAAAAAACCCCAAACAAAACCCAAAACCCTCAAAAAAACTCCCCCCCCCCAACAAATAAAAAACAACTAGGAAATGATGCTGGTCATGTTTTAAGGTTTCTGCTGTTTTTCTTTCTGAGAGCATGTATCCCCCAACAAGAATGTGCAGATTGTATCTACAATTTGGTAGTCTTAAGGTGTATTATCCAAAACTCTGTAGAGATGATGTATATTCAAAGCACTGAAATAAATCGTTGTCAGAGTGGTTCCATTCAGTCTTACTACCACTGAGTATCAGAACTGATTAACTAACTTTAAAGAGCTGGCACCAGTACTAAGAGACTGAATAATGTTCAGATGTCAACCTTCTTTGAATCAAGGAAATCTATATTTATAGTTACAGACAGAGATGGAAACTAAAATAATGTACTACACCAACAGAATATTACTTCTGTGGTGAGACTTTCTAGAGACCAGGTAGGTAGAAAGGAAAAGGTAATATTTATTCTATTCAGAACAGAGACATGATGATGCGGCTTGTGAATTTTTTTGATTTTTTTTTGATTTTTTTTAAGATTAAGTAACAGATTTCAAAACATCCTGTGGAAGGTAGTTGTACTTGCTCTTGCCAAAGGAAATCTAGTACATGTTATAGCAAATAAACACCATGATGAAGTTTAAAAGCTTTAGTTTTGCTCTGCAGGTCTGTTCTTGGGCCACATGGAAGGTTTTCTCCTACCTCATCTTTCCAACTCAGAGTTCTCACAGTAGCTGAACAAGACTGATTTTCATACCAAGTGGGTCATGCACCTCTTTCTTCCATCACTGTCAGAAAGCAAGTGATTCTAGACAATTTACAAGAACTTTCAAGATGCAATAGTAGCTCTAACTAAAAGAAGGGAAAACAAATCCAGCACAGACCCAGACAAGTCAGTTTAATGCTCCAAGGTATTTTAATCAGACACACTCAAGGTTCTCTACCAAAAAAAGACTTCCGAATGTTATTCTTCCTTTTATACCTAGGGAACCTGACTGAAATAGATTAAATAACTTGCACAAGGACACTCAAAGCCTGCGTAATGTCTGATCAGGGTTCTACCTTCTGACTACTACTGCTGAGTCTTAACAGCTCCCTCTTTCCTCTGCAAAACTGCAGGCTTCAGCAAACAAAGCATTCCTTATAGCTAATTGGTATTACATGGAAACTCAACTGCTCTTATTTACAAAACTAAAGATTTGTGTCAAGCAAAGCCAATTATGCTTAATGTTTAAACTATTGCAGGTGCTCAATGACATTGTTGCTAGGCAGTAGAAGTGAAATTGCTCTTTTAATGCATCTTGTTCCAACTGGGAGCATGTGTTTTATCATCAGTGCAAACTTAACAGATGGAGATCTTAATCCTCTGCAGTGAGCTTTCTTCACCCTCCCTCACTCAGAATGGTGTCCCATGCATTTAGACTTAACTGAGGTGCTCAATGAACTGTCTGGGATGGAGCTTGTACTTTTTGTATGTGCATACATAAATACAGTATAAAACACATGAATACAGTACAAAACACATATTTAACCCTTAAACACCTACCCCCAGCCCAACCTGTACCAGCAGTAATCGGCAATAATAAGTTAGTAATGACCTCTGCTGAGCACTACTCAAGTAGTTATAATCAGAGCCGGTAGACAGCACCAGAGTCAAAACCGTATCTACAGAGTCCTTTATACAAATTTCACTGTGTTCTGGGGCAAAATTCAGAAAATTTAGGCAGTACTCAAGCAACAAAACTGAACTGTGATGTTCGCAGTCACTCCTAACCTCACTTGAAGTTTGAAAGAGTTCTTTATGGTGAAGATTACAACATGCATTTACTTGGTGCAAAGCAACATCAACAGGTGACCTCAAACACAGACCATCAAATCTGAATGTTTTTTGCCTCCCATGAAAACTGCCACAGATCAATAAAATGTTGAATAAAAGAAGGCTATTCTAACATTTTGCAGCTGCATATTGCATTATTTCACACGCATGTACACCTCCTTAGTTTTTCAGTCCCCTCATTTTTCTAATGTATTAAACCAGATGGGAAAGCAGCTTCTTTCAAAGTCAAGACCAAACTGAAAGAATCCTTTATACTAATTTTACTGTGTGCTGGTACAAGAAACATAAATAAATAAATAAAATCATTAGGTGTTAAAAGCATCTCTGGCCCAATTATACTCACTGCCTCAAATGTTAGATGTTACCATTTTATACATAGTAGCAGTTCTTTTGTGCACAACTCTCAAATGCATTGATATAGACCACATACCTCTTGTCAGCAGACTCCAGCCAGCATCTTTCAGCTTTTCCATACCAAGACAAAGGTCAAGTCAGGTATTCAGGAATTTCTCACTTATTCTTTATGGAAAGAAATGAGGAGTTTCCACGGCTTAAAGCTAGATTTACTGCAATACAAATAGCATTTAGAGAATACTACCTTACAAGCAGGTAACTGTCAGGTGGGATGGACAGCTTTACTCAAATATGTGGAAATTAGTCTGCCTCCCACTCTCTAGTGTCCTTCAGCTTTTTGCTTCCCCTCTCTGTCACAGCCCCAGCACAGTTTATGCAGTCAATTTTGGAGAAAGAGGTTGTCTCTTGCTGGCAGGGGAAGAGCCAGGGCAGGGCAAGAGCCAGGGCAGGGCAAGCAGGCAGAAATTTTTCCTCCACACCACTTGTTTCAGGGCAGAGAGTTGTACCCTCAGCTCTGACATCAAGGCGTTGCACCCCACACTAGTCAGAAAGCATATCTTTGATACAGATGACCATTTCAGATGAACTTTTATGAAGATATACTTACTTCTTCCATCTCCACCAGTGCATCCTAGGATCACATTCTTTTTTACTACTAAGGAAGATATTAAACAGGATGCACACACACAAAAAATTTGCTTTCACATGGCTACCTCCCCTTTCTACAATATCTGTTGGCACCTGGGCTTTAACATGTTCCTCAGCCACCTTATAGCTGTTCTGCTGAACATGGTTCTTCATCTTCACAAGTTATTTCCCATGGGACATATGTCAAATGCTTTACTGAAGTTAAGGCAAATCATATTTACCATGTTTTGTTTAGAAAATGAGTTCTCATTCACACTGACATTCAGATAGTCTGGCAAATCTACCTTTAATATATCTGTATGGCATTTTATTCGATATTCCTTTTATCTCATGAATTTAAATATTCTTCGTAAATTAAAAACCCAAACAAAGAACAAACAAAACAAAACCCACAAAAAATCAACCTTAAATACTAGTGAGAGCAAACTAACAGCTCCTGAATGACTTTCTGACTACTACTTAGATTTACTATGTTTTGCTTCCCTTCCTGCAATGCCCAACCCAAACTTACGGCGTTAAATATGGTTAACGGTGGAGAAATTTTTTCCTTTACCAGCTTTTTCATAGTTTCAGCTCACAAACTACCCCCTGTGTCACTTCAGTGCATTATATTCCTTTAATGTAGTTTCTTTTGTGGTAGAGCATTGTTTGTATCTAGCAAGCATTCTGGCTTGACTGAGACTTCCAATACAAGCATCGGGTACCACAGGGCTCCTTTAGTTAGTTCAATACGTTTCTTCAGCACATAGAAACCCCACTTGTATCCTCACTTTTTTTTATTAATACCACTTTAAAAAATTTAAATGTTATGTGCTAGATTAACATTACTCACAACAGTCAAGTGAGCCAATCTGGGGAGTGTTTAGCACTGTTTAGATTTTTAAAGTGGGATGCATTTTACTAACAATTTTCCCCCCTATTCCAACTGCATCTACTTTTCCTAGTTGTGTTTATACCCTTCAACTGGGCTACAATTAGTAATTTTGATGGAAATAAGTTCTAGTCTCCAGTTCTCCTTTTCTCAATGTTCTGTAAGTCATCCTTTAGGAATGGCAAATCTCACAGTGCTTCTACCAAATAAAAGACCCCATCATAAATGTTTCATTACATACTTTATGGACTTATTACCAGTATGTAGTTTCTAACATACTTTTGGTAGGTCTCAAAGCAATTTTGTAAAGAAAGTTAGTATGGCTATGTCCATTTTACTGACAGGAAAACTAAAGTAAAGAAGCAACTTGCTGAAGGGTGCGTGGCAGATAAGTAGAAGAGATCAGAATATCACAGAAGTCTCCCACCTTTGCAAGTATCAACCAGGCAATACCAGTATCCAAAAAATATTTTTAAATTATACTGTCACAAAGTATTTTGCTAAACAAATGTGTTTATGAATTTATTAATTCTGAACCATTACTAAGTACAAATACATGTGAATACCTGTTATCCTATAAATATTAAAAGCCTCTATCCATAAACCATGCGAAGCAGTGAGCAACCTTTGCCTTCAACATGCATTATAACAGCACAAGCATCCCACAAGGCCAAATCCTATGATGACTGCTATTTTGTAATCTTAAAAATAACATTATCATTCCCAAGATAATTAATAAATATATTGTCAGTTCCACTTTAAGTACGCTAAGTAGTTTAGCATTAGAAAGCTGCTTGATAACACAATCAAAATTAAGTCAAACAAGGGTGAAATTTTATCAGGTTTTCTCCATAGGAGACAAAATGGGAGAACTTTCCAGGACACTATCATAATGCTTGGTGCCTTTTCCCTGCTTCAAAAGCTTTTCTTCAGGAAGACTTGCTCTGAATTCATTGCTGCTTTCCTGATTCAGATTGTTGTATCTGGGAAGAAGGATAAAGAAAGAAAATACCAAAATAATGATCCTTTCTGGTATTAGCTTCACCTATTGTTTATTAGGTAATGTTTTGCAAGTTACAGTGCCTTCTGAGTTCTGGACTTCTAAGCAGCCAAAAAAATTGGGTAGCGATATGTGCTTTCCTAGAACCTTTCAGAACTTCAGGATGAAAAGTGCCAAATGGGATGCAAGTATTAATAGCAGCTGCACTGTGTCACTTTAACAAATTTAAAACAGAAACATGCTTTTTTCCCCTCAGACAAAATCTAGTATATTTTTTTTTCTAATTCAAAGGTTTAAAGCCTGATTTTCCCCATCTCTAAATCAGTGTTTATCTGAATAGCTGTCACACTTTGTCTTTTTCTTGAGTATTCTTATTCAGCAAAAAATTAAGGAATTACATTTGATCTGAAAAAACATATGTCATGTAGGTTTTGACTGTCATATTGAAAAGCGATGTACACCTTGATTTTGAAGTGAAATAAAAATTTTAAATAAAATTTTAGAAAGATTTTTTTTTTTTTTAAGACTGGAGGTCAACAAATTTCCTCATAAAAATATGTTATTTTTGCCAAAATTGTCTTGCACTCAACAAGTTTTATAGCCACTTTTTGACAATCAAAACCTTTTAATTTTCATCAGTAAATATCACATACAAAAATTTCATTGTACAGCAGAATAAAATCCTATTTTATAAGAGGAAGACAAAGTACATGGAGGAGAAACATTTCTAGTCATGGCTCAGGTCACACGTAAAAGACGAGAATCAAGACCTAGCTACCGGAATAAATGGCCACTTGTGTCTCAGGTTACACTGAAAGATTGACAAACCAAAAAAAATTGACAAGATGTTATGGTAATCTTTGCTGCTGCAAAGTTAGTGCTATGTGTAATAGAGAAAGCAGTATTTTTCTCAAGAGTTCTAGAAGTACACTGCCCTTGGAAATCTATTGTTGTCATTATCAAATCACTACACTTCACCAGGATTTCTGAAGGATTTCCACAGAACTGCAGCCCAATGGCTAAGAGAGAATGCCACTCACATTCACTCACAAGACAGAATGACCCTTCCCACTCCTGATGACACAAGTTATTTCCCTCCCTTTTCTTGATTACGAGTATTACTTATAACACTGACAATGGGAAGTTAACTGTGATTAAATATTCTGGAATACAGGAGGCAAGCCAACCCTGGATGTAAAAGGGGATTGCAGTTGTGAGTTCCTTATATTTTATAGGCAATACCTAGGTATAAAACCTACGCTTTGTAGGTGGCATAAAACTGATTCCTGTGTGTGGGCTAACTGAGCAATTGTCTCCAGTAGAAAGTTGCTTTTATCTCATTGCCCAGTAGATTATAAGAAAATATTTCAGGGTTATTATGTTGAAACCACTGCTTTCAGCATTAACCCATAACAGTCTGCTCTTTTCTTGCAACCCTTTCACCTAATGTCCTACACTAAGCTTACTGAGACAACATTTGCTACATATCGGTACAAAGCCAAGTGCAAGTGGAGGTAAGTCCCATGACTAACATGTCTTGGTGTTGTCAGCTAAAATCCATGTCGAGATATTTAGATCCTTCTCTAAATAGGATGTTCCTCTTTCTTCAAGGCAATTTTATATTAATAAGACCCCTCAAATATTTAAGGTTAATTACAGTATTTTTTTAACCTTACCACAGAATTTCTACTGTGAAATCTCTCTCAAGGCAAATGAAAAATACTGAAGTCTGAATGGAATGATAACATACAATCTATCACTACCAATTCTTTGTTACACACTAGTTTACAGGTTTTGCAAGAATTTTTGTCCATATGTACAAGCGAAACATCAAGCTTTCATTTTCTCACGCATACCTGTGTGCAATGGTCCAGAAACCCAGGGTGTTCACCATCATTAGGGAAGCCAAGAAGAAGAAGAATCTCTCCAATTTACCTTCATGCAGCAAGTGTGGAAACCAGTTGCCTGACAAAGCAGACATGTGAAACAGATTTAGTTTACCTTTCAGAATGGGACATGGTTCATATGAAAGACACAAAGATAATTTTGTGTAAGACACAATCACAGCAGGTGCTTTGAACCGCCCCCCCCCCAGTAGCTGTTTACACAAACTGCATTCTTGCAGCATCTATGGGTTTTTTTGAGTCCTTTGCTCCTGCTTTGCAGGCAGGCAATAGAGATCTAGAGAAGCTAAAGAACTTTCAACAAATCTGAAGTGTACTGGAAAACCTAACTCTGCACAGCTACTACTGTAATAATTAGGCCATTTTCCCTCTTATAATCCTGTGCACATAGCTAAATGAATGACAAATGTGAAAATTTTAGGAAGAGCTAAGGTGGTCTGTAGAAATCCTTATTCATATCTCTCATGTTTTTAATAGGCCCTTTTGAAGGGTGTGTGTGGAAGAAAACAAACCCAAAAACAGAACTAAAAAAATGCATAAAGGGCATTTGTTCAGTGCATTGAATGGTGCTCCGTTATCAAGACTTTACCTGACATTTTACTTTACCTTTTTTAATAGCTGCCTTTAGCTGTAAGTCTGCAACATTTCCTTGTCCAGAGCATTTAATTTCACAAAACAAACCTTTTTCTACCAAGGCTTTTGACAACAGCATCTGGGACATTTTAGCACCTTAAACTTCATTCAGCAGAGGACAGTGCCACCTATATATACACTCAGAGACTTTTCTGCCTCTATTCTCATGTACTTCAGTTTGTAACTATTGCTTTCAATGTTGTCCATTGCAACCAGTCTGAAAACAAGCTCAGGTGGTAAAATAACTATGGAAATGAAGATGTTCGAAAAGAAAGCCATCCCAGCCAGTCTGCTTTTGAAGAAAATCAGTACCTGAAGTACCATAATCAAGTACAGCAAAAATGTAAAACCAAGGTGAAAAAGAAGTTAGTAGATACAGAAATCGGAGAGCTCTACCGTGCTGTAACAACCTTTTATATTATTTGGGAGTACAGAATTTTTATTGCTTTGAAGAAGAAAGAGAGACTGTCTTCATTAGCAAGTAGTGAAGTGCAGTAGGAGCAAATACAGAGCATGAAACAGCTGGTGCTGAGAACGTGATGTGCACACTATACTTGGCTCAGGTAGGGGGTCACATCAGACCAGTTCCCACTATCAGCTGGAACACATCAAGCGCAAGAATTTTTTTGGTTTAGTTCTATCCTAAAGAATGAAGGTTTTTGTGCTCCAAAATCATTCTGTGATGCAAATCAGAGAAGATCAGGAGCCTCAGGTCAAAAGCACACTCTTGACCTGAACTAAAACACCAGCATCAATGTGGCCTTTCTTTGCTCTTTCAAAGTCTGGTATCAAGTCCTACCAATCTGAACAGAGTGGCTATTCACTGTTTGAACAACCTAAAAGGGAGAGGAAGAAAAACAGCCTTCTTGCTATAGTTGTGCTGTATAAACCTGATAGCCTTAACTGATCTTTTGGCCACTAATGCCATCTTTAGCTATCCAGTGCTATTCTTAGCTTGTTAAAATTTTCTAATTGGAGAGAACGAGCTGTTCCATAGCCCAAGAGAGCCACCAGTCAAAGGATTACACCAACTACATACACATATATTTACATTTTTCTCTTTCCTCCACATCTTCTTAGAGATGTAAACACATTTCTTTTCAAAGCAGTTACCTTTAGCACTCCTGGGATTATCAGAGAACAACTGCCATCATCATAGCAGTTTTCCCTAACTCCTCCGCAGTTTGCTCTGTGCCACGTTACCTTTCTTCCTGTCACAGAGTGGCACCACCTCACCTCTGCGTGTGCAGTTCCTTTTGTAGCATTGTCTCAGAGTGAATTCTAAACTGTCTCATTTAACACTGTCAGTTGACTGAGCTCCTAGGTGCTATAACTTCATTTTAGTAGCTTATAAACTTTTACTGTTGTAATTCACAATCAGGCAGTTTTTCATTTCACATCCCCCAGTGGCCAACAGAAGTCACGGGGAGAGCGCATGTATCTGATGAAAGAGAAAGCATGCATGGGGTTCAGCGCTGTGGCTTGTCAAGGCAGAGTTCACACTGTCTGCTAGGTTATTCACATTGGCTAGGCTAACTATATGAGCAGCAGGGGCTTCTTAATGGAACAGCATTTACAATGGAACCTGAACAGAAATTATGTACTGAAAAACAGTGCTGAGTGATACTAAAAGGTAAAAAGAAAAAAAAGGAAAAAAAAGAAGAAAACTTTATCATCTTCTAAGAAAGCAGAATAAACCGGACCTTTGGAACTGTCTTAGTGCTACCAAAGCACCATATTGGAGCATTGAAAGCGGGAATGCTTGGTTTTAGCAGGGTAGGAGGGCAGCCTGGGGAGCAGAAGACAGGGTTCAGCCCCCACTTCACCACTGGTCTCCTCCATGGCCTGGATCAAAGACCACTGCTCAGTCTCCTCACTGCTTCTTTTAGTAATTGCCAGTGTTTAAACAGCGAGGCCAAGATAATGACAAAAAACCTTTGGAAAGTCTTGTATTATAAATGACCAACAGCACTAGCAGGGCCAAAATTAGACTGGGCATGGTCTAAGACTCCAGCTCCTGTAGTGCGTGTGCTCTCTCTAGTTCACTGGTCTACCCAAAGCAAGAAGTAGGAGCCTGGCTTTCCCTTCCTTTCAGTGAGGGGCAACAAGGTTTGGCAGGGGTGCCTTTCTCTACAGAGAAAAAAGGATGGCAGCAGTCCTAGAGACATCTGGACTATTATCCTACTGCCAATATGCATTTTCTTCAGTGGATACAGCAAAGATTAATGTAACCATTTCCCACTTTCAGCCAAAAAAAATATTTCTCGTTTTTCTTTTTCCTCTTTTTAAGTGGAATTTGGTTTCCTGTGAGAGAGGGGATAAACTTGGACATTTACTTCTGCTTACGCTCACTGCACCAAGAATCTTCTGCTGGCAGGAAGCCTTAGGAGAACAGTCATGGCTGTTAAAACAACCATGTGTTTCAGGCAGTGAAACTTGCTTTTAGATGCTTTCCACCCTTACCTCACTAACACCTTCCACAAGTGGTCTGCACACTCCAGCACCCTCCACTGACTGTGTTTGGGGTTCATACTTTCAGGATTTTACTCCTAGATGTGAATGTCAGGAACTTATTGAGAGAGTGTGTTTTTGCTGGAGTACTACTCTGTCTGAAGTGTCCAGCACTTTCTCATCCTTGAATCAGCATGCAATATGCTAACAATTCATCTTCCCCCAAAAGACACTGCCTTTGGGTTCTGTCAATTCTTTACTTTTCTATGGAGATTGCCAACAGAAGTGCCAATTACAAGGTTGGTTTGTCACATAGATAATTGCTCACTGGGAATTAACTTTCTACAACAAGCTCCCGATTTCCATTTTTATTCCAACAATGGAAATACTTTGTAGCATGAATCACTGCAGAGAATCAAAAGTTTCCTTTAGCTGTGCATATTTTAAAGAGCCTTTTCTTATTGGTTAGAGGTGAATTGGTTATGCATTTCATGACAAATTTAGAACAAATTAGAAGATTAAGTCTAGGCAGAGTCAGTTTCTCAAGCCCGCTATACCATACGTCATTGAAATAAAGCACCCAGTAAACTTTCACTAACATTTTCCAATCCTATTGATTTTGCTTCAAAAATGCACAGGTAGTACAAAAAGGAGGAATACTTTATAACACAAAGAGAACACACCTGATCCTACCAACACAGGCAGAAAAACAGGTGAAGCATGGATTAGGACACAGACAAAACCCCGCTTTCCTGGACTACTTCTTGTGGATGATGACAGCAGCAAACTGCTGGCGACATTAGCCATCACAAAAGAAGTGGAAAGGGCTGTAAAGCCAGTCTTTGACAAATACTAGTGAACACAAGTGACATGGTTTAGGGGTGGACTTGGCAGATCAGGGGATGGACTTGATGATCTTAAAGGTCTTCTCCAACCTAGTTGATTCTATGATTCTAAGGTGTCTGATACTATGATGGCTCCCTTGGAGCTCTCAAGGGATTCACAACAAAGCTCAAAGTTGCATGGGAAGGCATTCAATTTGTTTACTGAACACACCATTGTATTTAAGTATTGGGAAAACAAAAGACAAAGCAAAACAGTCGTATGCCAGAAGTTAGATTCACACATTTTACAGCTATCCTGCAACCTAGACGATGATTATAGAAAAAATTAATTCATATCTTACAAAAGGATTGCATGGCCTTCCACGATCTCATCAAGTGCTCATATCTTTAGTGTTTAATCATATCGAAATTAAAGCCTCAGTCTGCCTCTAATCCTTATTAGCTAAGTAGGCATCAGTGGACACCACCATCTGGACTGCAAGAAATATCCTTTAGCTTTATCATCTTTGGTATTTAGAATCACACAAGGCTCCAAACTAGAGGGAAAAAAAATTATTAAAAAAATGAAAAGGGCAAAACCAAAAGAAAACCCACAAAACCAACCCCAGTTTTCTAAATAAAAGCAGGTAAAGTTGTGTCTGTGGCAGGTTCCTTCCTCCGACTTCCCCCCCCCCCCCCTTGTCTTTCTTACATATTTACATTAATATTTTTAGAGAAATGTATTCTGAAATGATTGGCATAGGAGGACAGGTTTTGTCTTGCATCTTCTTCCGTTAAAATGTTAGGAGAAGTAAGAGATCCAAAAGAAAGCAGTTTCCCAGCTTGTACTGAAAATATCACTGTCACCCGTCATCTGTTTGCACTCGTCAGATTTTTTTTAAAAAGTCTTATTTTATCATATTCACACCATCCTCCATAGATGTGTTAAAAATGACTAATGCAGCTTTGACTGTGACTGATATCTGATCAACTTTGCCAATAAAAACCCAAATAAAATTCTAAACTAGTGACATGAAATAGGATATTAAAATGTTTAAATTTTGTCAACACCCTCTGTGCCTCAGCACTTCAAAATACACACTGGAGGATCTACTTCACTGTATCCTGAATTGTTTCATGGAAAAACATGGTCACATTGCTTAGAGATGGGAGAACCAGAAATAGTCTTGGCTCAGGTTTTAGTGAAATGAGAACCATGGGACAAGTCAAAAGCACCAATAGTCTAAGAGTTGCACACTAAGCCTTGTTAAATCTTACAAAATCACTGAATAAACACAATCATCATCTTTCAGCGAAAGAGAAAGACCTTTGTTTTCTCAATATAAATATATTAGTTCAGCATTTTAGCAAAAAAAAAGAAAAAAAAAATTTGGTCCAGTTACCAAATGTTTTACAAACTCTTTAAACAAAGTTGAAACAAATACCAAATGCGAGCAATAAGAGCTTAATTTGTGTCATTTGACCTTAATTTGATCTAATTCAAAGACAGCTCCCAATTTTATTTGCTGAAGCACTGTCATCTTTAGAATGTTCAATAGGTAACCATTAGGTTTTATAAATTAACAATTTTTATTTTTCTGATCTTAAGCTTTGCATCACAAGCATCAAAGAATACCATAAGAAGCACAATGGAAGAGTTTGGAAAAAATACAGATGGAAGAAAAGAATTTTGTATATAACATTTCCTATCAAACGAGAAGAAAAACCAAACCCAAGCCTAAATGCCTCTTTGGTTTTGTTGTAATCTATAACCAGCTCCAGAAGTCTGACCCCAAGCCTACTTTGATTTACAAGTCTGAAAGGCAAAAGTATAGCTGGGATGAGTAGAGGAGTGAGTACTCTAAATCTTCATTCAGAAGCATTGTAAAACAAAAGAATGCCAGGTTGGACAGGGATTTGAGCAACCTGGTGTAGTGGAGCGTATCCCTGCCATAGCAGGGGTGATGGAACTAGATGATCTTTAAGGTCCTTTCCAACCAAAACCATTCCATGATTCTAAGAAACAGGAACATCACCATTATTTACAAACTGTGAACTGCATGAATTGTGGTCACTTGGAATAAATAATCTCATTCAAGAAGGGAACACTGGGAAAGAGATACCCTGAGAAATTCCACTTATTTTTAGAAATAAAATGTGAGAACCCAATAATATGTTGTTTACATACTGATAGGGAAAGTAATCTCTAACGCTTCTAACTAGAGCAACAGAGCAAACATTAACCATTTTTCACTGTATTTTCTCTAAAGCTTTTCAAGTTTTGCAGGGGACTTCCCTTATTTAGGGGCTTATTTTGTCCCATGACAGCACCTTCATCTGAATACAGACTGCCATTGAATCCCTTGGAAATTTAAGAGTGACTTTTGCTCAGGATAATGGTGCAGTCAATTCCATCTACGGGAACAGCAGGCCTGACAAAGTTAAATAAAGCCTTAAGTTATACCTTTTTCTTCCAAAGCTAAGTAGAGAAGTTTGCCATCCAATTTCATAAAAGGAATCAGTATTATAGCCAGGCAAATGTTTTAGTTTGCTCAAAAATCTTAAGCAAAAAGGGTTAGAAAATAGCAATTGCAGTCTGTGGAAAACATGAAGAGTTCGGTATTTTTGGTTGCAGCCAGGATAAGAATGTGAAGCTTCTGATAGAACAGTATTTCTGGCAAGAAATAAACATTTTCTTTTTGAATCAATTAGATGTTTTCATACAGACTTACAGATAAAGAATATATCAGCTTGATTTAAAATTAGACAAAAACCTACTGAATTACAAGCCAAATGCAAAAATTTATTTCCTCTATTACTTTGTATAAAAATATTCTTAAAGGAATAAATTACACTTATAGTAGCACAACATAGGCAAAATGTTTTGATGCTGACATTATGCTTGATTATTTTATAAATGTTTAATTATACCCAAAGTTAAATTGCAGTAAAATATGTCAATTTCAACTTCATAAAACTTAATAATTTCCATACTTTTTGAGAAAGGGGAAGAAAAAAAGTCAGCAATGAAGTGTTTCTTGAAGTGTTAGTTTCATTGAACCAGTATTACCCAGTTGAAAAAAATAATATCTGTTTCTCTGGGGGACATTCAAGGAGCTCTGGTCTCCAGACAAGTTGCCTTGATACTTATAAGTTCTTTGATAGATTCATCTGGGTAAGAATTTCCGGTTTTTACCCATCTCTAGGTAATGCTTTTATACCTCATAATAAAACTGTAATTGAATTGTCAACTGAAAACCAGCACTGCATGTCAAAGAACCATTCATTTGTTCAGATCTTGCAAATAGGAACTAAAATTTCTTGTCATGCTTTCAAAAAAATCCACTTTCCCTTGTTTTTTAAATTGCATGGTTCTTTATGCAGGAAAGAGAAGAACCCAAAACTTAACTATGAGCAGTCACAAAATTCTTCAGCTGTGGTAACTGTAACGATGTCATGCATTAGGGCCAGCAGTTGTGCTCTATAAGAGAGCAGCTCTCTGTAGCACAATAACAACGAAGCTTATCAGTGGAAAGCATCTTTAGAAGTACTGCTTCCGCAAGTGGAACTATTGCTGAATATGTGACAAAAGGGATCCCTGTCCTTCAGTTCAAGAACTCCAGTGCTTTACTGTAAAAATTTACTTATGAAACAAGTCTCTTTTGTATTGAACAAAGATTCATCAGCAGAGGAAAAAAAACTTCATGAAATTCTTGGCCTATCTTGAAAGTCAGCATCCCAGAAAAATCTCCAGTTCAGGGCTTAACCTAAATATTCCTCAACAGGTTGAATGCAAAATAACTCTTTTTGAAAATGAAAGTTCTCTAGGAAATGCAGTAGCCATCTGCAAAAGGGTAAAATTACAATGAGACTGTATTGTCACAGAATCTGGTTCTTCCAGTAGCTTCCAGGGCAAAGGGAGAGGTGTAAAGAAAACAGGAAAGTAGCAGCAGCTCTAGGACAACAAATTCCCTAGACAGCTCTGAAACACTCAACCCAACCTCCTTTCCCCTATGACACTGTGGAACAGAAAGAAAGGCATGTTTTCCATCCTTTGAAGCGCTAATCTTGCTCTCATGGCCAGAGGCTTCCACGGAAGCATGGCTAACATGAACGTACTTCTTCATGAACATAAAAAAGTGCTTCCTAGACAATTTATTTTCTTGTCTTCCAGAACAGAAGTATAGAGATTGGAGGTGAGGGCTTCCTGCAAGATGCCATCCTCTAATTACTCCAACTATAAGAATTAAGATGACTCATTAAAATTGGATGAGTACAGCTGGAAGGCTATTTCCTATCTTAATTCCATCTTAATTGTGAGAGCAAATCAATAAAACTTTGGCATCCCCTTTAATTCTGCTGCCTAATTCTCCAAATCAATAATATTAAGAAAACTGCTCAGGAACACCAGTCATGAGCATATTCTTACCTTGAGTGCCTGCGTGGGCTGTCTGAACAAAGAAAGCTCCCATAAAGCAGCCAGCTCCATTAAAGAGAGTTAAAAAATGCATGGAAATTCCTCTCATTCTTTCTGGCACAAGCCAGAATGAAAGCAAGGAACCTTAGAAAGGAAGCAGATACAGAAACAGGTTAAAAAAAAAAAAAAAAGTGGTAAATTATGGTAGAAGATAAATAAGACAGAAAAAAAAAAAAAATCCAAAGTGTCTCTGATAGGGACTTTCTGTATTTTACAGATAATGTAATTGCTGCAGAAGGGTAGACATGTGATTATGTGCCATATTAACAAAGGGTTACCTAAACTGCTTAACTTAATCTCCATAATAAACTATCTCACATACAACTATCGATACGCCACAGCTATGTAAAGATCTTTCACCCAGACAGTTACTTTCACCTTGTAAAACTTCAGGCATAGCAGGACAAGAGAAACGCCACCACAGTCATCAAGCATGAAGACAGCAGATGTGATACTTAACTGCAGGACAGCAGGACATCTTATGCTAGAGCCAATGCAGCATGACCACTAGTAAATGCTTCCAAGATCTAGAGATCTACCTTAACTTGGACAGTTACCTTGCTTTAATGTAAGGCTGGACAATGCTGCTTTTCCCTAGAGAGCAACTCCCAGAGTTACTGGCAATTTATTTTAAGATACTGTTCTTCACTTTCTTACCAGAAGACTAAGCCAGGAGAAGCAACAGCTTTGGTGGCAAGGGGAAGCTGTAGCATTCTGTTGTAGCATGGGTGACTATAAATAATCCCATCAGCTGTAATCTGGCTAAACTAGGTTACTGTAACACTAAGTTGTTATGATAGCTGTTCTTTTTGAGTAACTTTTCCAATTATCAAAACCTCGTTTCGCACTTTTGCATCTTGAGCTCTGACCCACACTTGTTCTCCGACCCCCAATGTCTCCCAGCCTGCTTTTATTTGTTGAATTTGAATGACCTCCAGTTTGAGAAAATTGTCAGCAGAGGATCCTATTTGGATGTTGAGTTGCCTGAAGCATCTCTAAATACAAATCAAACTTTGCAATCATTATCTTCCATCCTTTTTAATTTGGATGCCCAAATGAGAGCTTTGGAAACATATTAAAGGAAAAAAAAAATACCATGGGCAGTGGTTTTTTCTTATTCACAATAGGAACCAAAAGCCCGACGGCAAGAGAAAGCAGGTGATCCTGGGACACCATCTGTAGGTGCAACAGTACAGTCTGAAACATGGTACAGTCAGTGTCCCAGCTAATTTGAATTACCAAGAGCCTAAAAAGTTTTCGGTTATTCCTCCCTTCAAAAGCAGGGGTGCAAAACATACATCCTGGCCAAATTCAGCCTGGGTAATTGCATCCTACTTACCTAAATTACCCCTGCTGTTCCAATTGCGTACTCTGTTCCTCCCTTCTCCTACAGTGCTGCTGTGAACTATTAAACAGCTGCTGCATTTCACCCTGGAGACTATTGCATTTTGATCAGTGGGTGAAGTGATCCCCAATATATCCTTTAACTAACAGATCTGATTGTTATAAGACTTCCCATTTTGAAGTGCTTTGAGACTTACTTGTGGGCAGATGATATTCTTGCAGCACTTCAGCAAATACTGCAAATCTGCTAACCCTTCGCAGGGCAAAGCAGTTCCAGTGCAACGGATGGCTTTGACACTTGGCAGTGTAATAGCTGCTGTGGCCAGCAGGCTGGTTGCCCTTCAACAAGTCTCAGGCACTGTGGGGCAAATGTCTACTAATGTTGTCTCACAGGATAGAGGTGGTGGTGTTGGGATTTTTTTTTGTGTGTGTGGTTGTATTTTTTTCCAGAGGTTTTGCTTTTGCTTTTTAAATCATTGGGCTCTAAAAGAGTAATTTCCTAGTTTAAACCAAGCTAGGGTTACAAATTTAAGCTGTCAGAGGTCTGTAGGGTCCAACATTCTAACACTGCAGAGGAGAGCAATTATTTTATCATTGTTTTGTTTCGTTTTTTAAAGACTAACTCAGTGCTAGGAACACATTAAATGCTGATATTATTCTCAGAGATATTCCTGCCACCTGAAGCAGATGATTATATAAAACTCCTATCAACAAGATAATATATCTTATAAACACAATTTTAAGTATCAGGGCTCAAATGTAGATGAAGAGTTCAATATGCCAAATCTACCTCCTCTAACCAAGCATTTCAGAGATGAGATATCTCCTCTCTTCCCTCTGATTACAAGTGTGAACGTTTCTGTCTTCAACTTGGATCATGTACTTTCAGGTCAAGTAAATTATTATGATAATTGAATTTGACCTTCTGCATAACAAAGGCAGTAAAATGTCAGGAAAGGTGAAACAACTATTTAAGTGTCTAGGCTGTCAATACTATCCACAGAGATCCACTGAATGGTTCCTGAACAGCAGTTTAGTTCAAATTGGAGTACAAACCTAGAGATCATTCCAGGAGCCTGAATACAGATGCCCAGTGCTGCCAAAAATGCTCTAGTGCATCTCAGCTATATGCATGGGGCCGTCTGATAAAGCGCAAGACCTATGGGAAAACTATGCTCTTCTCCAGCATCAACTGGAGGCCACACTGACACTTTAAAGAGCTTGCTTGCCTTACATGCATAGCCTAGATACTCCATGACAAATGGTGCCAGACACCTATGTGTGGGCAAGTAAATAGAGGCCTGCATCCCTACCAACTACAGCAGTAACCTGCTATTTTAGGTATATACCGCCGTTTTTTTGTATGCAAGTGTCAAAATCAGATTTAGTCTCATTTACCTGGATTCTTGAATTGCACCTCTAACTGCAGCTCTCAGCAACATGCTTAATCACTATCGAAATGAGAGCTTTTCTTCCTAAGAAATTCTAATCACAATCTTTTAAAAAGATTGAACCCCCCAAAACAAAAAAGACAAACAAAACCCCCAAACAACCAACAAAACCCAACCAAAACAAAACCAAATCTCCCCTTTTCTAACGGCTAATGTCATCTTCCAGTCATTGGACTTCTGTTGTGTCCCAGAGTGCTAGATTTAAAAAGCCTTATTCTACCAGCAATATTCTTCCCATGCTTCTGCATGGGAAGACTGTAAGCAAGCCACCTTGTAACCTTTTTTTTTTGTAAGCTAAACAGAGAAGGTCACAGTTTTCAGTTACACTTAGCCTGTAACCTAGAAACCAAATTACCTGTCTAGAAACCTGTCTCAGTTAAGTACTTGAGAGCTATCGGATGAAGAGGCATTATGAAAGTGCTAAGTATTTAAAACTAGCGAAAATTACCTTTTTAGTGACAGACCATGACCCACAGCTCTCAGTAGTCTTAGAATGTAAGAATGAAGCCAAGACACTGAAGTTATTTTCTGCTCTTAAATACAAATCTGAACATTTCTTGGGTTCTATGGGAACAATAGACACTCAACCGGCAGAATTAAATGCCTGCAGAGATCAGCTAGTCAATTACTTTACCTGTGTCTCTTTAAGTGAATGTTGATCAGATTATTTTTGTTATACTAACATTTCTTTTTTAAGCTCTGCAAGCTAAAACACTGGTAAGCACTCTGCATGCCCCTCAGAACAAAATAAGCCTCAGGAATGTCAGTGTAGATGTAGAAAGGTAAATTATGGAAGGGAGAGAAGGTTCAGACTCACAATCAAAAGTGCATCTAAATAATTTATGGATGGCAGGCGTGAGCTAAACTCTGCCTGTTCTTTGCAAAACAGGAGTGTTTATCTCTGGCTCCATGCCACACGCTAAGGCATGATGCTCTGTGCAGGCATGTTCACATGACTCCCAATTAGAACACAAACAAGATTCTTGCATCTGCCTACAATATTCTCCAGGTTAGCTTGTCAGTTGAATTGTGTTACCCACCTGCATATGCTCTCTGTCAGTGTAAAACATATAATAATTCTACTAGCTGGGGCAACAAATGGAAATTGCCTCACCTTGCTCTGACTGTGGCCTAGGAAGTGCTCATAGACCATAACCACAGCTCAGCTTTCATGTGTGTTATTTGTCCTGTCTCCAAAAAAAACCAAACAAAAAACCCAAAAAAACAAAAAAAACAAAAAACCAAAACAAAACCCCAAAAAAAGCCCAAAAAACAAAACACACACACGCACAAAAAAAAAAAACCACCACCACAAAAGACTTCAGGTCAGAAGGAACCTCAGGAGCTCATCTGGTCCAGGCCCCACATGAAGCAGGTTCAGCTTCAAGACCTGTCATGCCTCTAAGCCCAGAGTCCCACCACTCCGATCATCCCGCCACCAAACAGCAGTAATCTACTGTTTGCACCCCAGAGATCTGACTGGGCTGTGCTACCTTCCAGTTAAGCTGGAACAATGGCACTGCTCACTTTAAATTACAGCAAGACAAATTATGCTATTCTGAAGCAGGTAAAGCGCAGATCTACTCATTAAGCCCATGGAAGAGAGCCAGGGATAAAATATCAGATGACACTATTTTTAGGACGATGATATCATTCTTTCAAATCAGGACATTCTTGCTTTAACCTATTAGATTTTACTTACAGGAAGGAGTTACCAAGGCTTCAGCAACTCCAAGGAGGATGTACTGAGGCGCTAAGTGGAAGCAAGGCATGGAGGAGACCAGGAGAACCTCCTCAGAAAGTGTTTGCTCCACCTGAGGGAAATGCTTTCGGTGTATTTCAGAGAAGCCAGCAACTATCACGGAAAGTGCAGCAGAAAACTGACCTATAACTGGGTAAAGAGCACAGACAGCATTCATCAAGGATGTAGGTACAGGATCATCATGTATTTAGAATAAAGCAAAGTCCTAGGACATGCAAAAGAACCTTCCCCCTCCTACCCATCCCACACATCCTCTCTGGTCACATAAATATGAATAAAGAGTACTTGTTACACCACAAGCCAAACTCTAAATATATGGCAAAGGAACACAAGCTCAGCACAGAAAGCATTTAGGGATGCAGAATAAATGAGAGAGGAAAATAACTTTTCCCCCTATAGCCTCATAATGCAAGATAAAAACTTCTAATAACTCAGATGTATTTTAAATACACTCACTTCAACATACATTGCATAGAAGATACTACTTAACTGTATTATTTTATATTCTTGATGTTGACAGTATGAAATGGTTGTAGCCTCTCAGGAAAACACAAATGAAGCAAAGTTTTCAAGTAAGTCTTCTGAACTGGAAATATTTATACTTCTGACATTTTGAGCTCCCATTGATTTTGACTAAGTTTACGATTCCTCAATATTTCTAAACCATAATGTAAATACAGGTCTGAGAATCTGGTTTCTTCTAACAGCTTTGGCTCAAATACCTGGACTGTGTTTTTCCACTTGTCTTACACAGCCTTATCTCACTTCATGACCAGAAATTGTTACACTTATTAGAAGTGACCTACACAGTCAAAGGCTTTTGTTTCATATTGTAACACATGTAAAGTTTGTCTTTCTGGGTGTCAGGACAGAAAAGGCAGAAAACTCATATAGCTAAGCGGCCTTAGCTTTTTTTATGTTTTTGCATGTACCAGTGTTTCTTCTCCCAGCAGCAAACCCTTATACCTTTCTACCAGCACGGTCTTCCTGCATTTTCACAACTTTAAATACCCTCCTCCCTGCCTAACCTGAGGCTTAGAAGCTAAGGCCCCTCTAGTGCTTAATAAGAACATCAGTGAGTTATTGCTTGAAAATTGATGACAGGAGGGAATTCAACAGCACTTTCTAGCCAATGCACCTTATGAGGGCCAGGTATAAAGCCCTCAAGGAGCTTCTTGTAATATACCAGAGCACAAGTTCTCCTTGTGAAAAATTCTGTTAGTACTAAAGAAAACTCAAGTAGTTCAATATTACTACACAGTGCTATATTTTAAGCATTTTCCTTACTGAAAGCCAAAACATTTCAGAAAAAGTAACCTCTGAATGCCCAACAATTGTAATATTTCTTTTAAGACATTACATGGCAGAGGAAGAAAGTGAGAGCCTTGAAGACCTGGCTTCCCTCCTACCTTTTCTCCCTTCAGTCCTCTTTAAAACAAGCAGTTTGGAATGACCTTCTGAGTCTTCGGTTTTATAGGAGAGCAGGGTTTTTTAGTAACACTTAGGGCTGATTTTAGGACACTGTTGTTTATATTATCTAGAGACCAATGTTGTATTGGACCTTTATGGTTCCTGATCTCATATTCTGAGTGTAACAGGTCAAAAAGCTTTCCTGAAATTAATACTGTTCAAACTAGAGCATCTTTTAGGAAGAAATGGTCATAATCAACTCCCAAATCACCTCAGACATGGGACTGGAGGCTTGCTTTTGTTTACTGTACAGAGGGCTATTCTCCACACCAGTTTGGGTGAAGTAAATCCAGGACTAATAAGACATTTCAAGATAATCAAGCATTAAGAATATTAGAACAAGAACTTCTATGGCTCAGGTACTTCAGCTAAAGCCTCTGGTCTTTAGATGGACAACTATCCAGCAGACTCACTCCTTCAGTTTTCTGTTGAATCTTCTATACTATTGACTAAAGCATAAAATAAAATACCCAAATACCCAAAAAACCAATCACCACCACAGAAGCAAGCAAACAAACCAACCTACAATAAAAACCACAAGCAAAACACAAAACCCCCCTTAAACAACTGTGAAACTGGAAAAACTATAAAACTCTAAGTTTAGCAAATATTCAATGTTTAAAAGACACTGTTGTGTCCTTTAAAAGAATCAATATATTTGGAACACAATCTAAATTCATATTATGATTTGCATGTTTTTTAGATCATATTTATTTTACAAATAAAAACTGCAGAGATAGTAACAGATTACAGTTTTCATGTAGATCCTTATTATACAGCAATCAGATATTTCAGTTCAACATTATCTGTATGGGTCATCCTTGAAAACTGTTTTTCTTAACATGCTGAAAATTTCCAGAAAACTATTTAAATTTCTCTTACAAGACTTGTATTAAAAATATAGTTATAGGTTGGCTTAACACCAACAGCCTATTTATACTTCCAATTTTGTTCCCGAAAATAATTGTGAACCTAATTAACTGTTGGCAAAAATACTGGCACTTAGAGGTCTACCGTATTTGCAGGTGCAGTCATATACTTGGACATCTAAAGCCATCGCCTGTACTCATAGGTATTTTTATGCCTCGGGTAATTTATCATCCCTAACAGGAGGCTATTTTAATAAATGAAGCTATTAAGAATTAACCACTGCATATATTCTACTGCTGTTCAACATAACAGGATAGAACATTAATACTAACTTGAAATTTCCATGGTTTCAAGGAAAGTTATTATCTGAGTGTGCTTTTTGTGTTTTAATGCAGATGTTATTTTAAAAACTAGGGTAATTGCAACCTGCTGCGCTATATGCATCTGGTTTGTATAAAACTTAATAACACTCTTAATTAGGCTAATTTAGTCAGATTAATACCTCTGTGTGTGTCAGTACTCACTGTGCTGCTTGCCACGGGGCACTGAATTAATAGTAGCACACTGAGAAAATAGTCATTTATAAATATTTTTGTCTGAGGTTTGCAATGCAGTCTGGAAGATAAAAAAAAACAACATAGGAAGTTTAATGAGAGTATCTATGAAACACGATAGTTTTAAGCGAATACAGAATAGAAGCTGCTTTTCTGGTGGTTTTAGATGTAGCCGATATTAGAAGAGGGTTCCAGAGGATTGCTCTAGATTCTAGAATTTAAGAGGTTTGGGGGATAATAAATAAATAAAGAAAACAAAACACATCAATGTCAGTGAAAGGCAGATGAACCTCTACTAAAGCCATCATTACCTCTAGGCTATGAATTTCTGTGAAACAAGTGCCAATCTGCAAGCCTGATTTTTCAACATTTACTGTTGAAAACAGAACTCAGAGAAGACTGTTGTACCTCTTCTGTGAGAAAGAGATAATACTTCACCTCTGGAGATGCCTCTTTACTTTAGTTGAGTGTACAATAAGGTATGTTTCAGCTTAGGATTTTAATAAATAAAATTACTAACCACCCAGCAATTATCCTGCACTAGATATTCAAATGAAAATCCTAGTGCTGGAGAGGAAAGTTGTACCTCTCCAACCTTCCACCTGTGAAAGGTTCAGCCTCCTCAGTGGGAACAGCAGTCCAGAGATATGTATCCATTTGTTTTATATAGTTTTCTGCACTTTTTCTTTTGCTTACCAGTTCTAAAAACACCTACTGCAGATACACAATTAGACCTGATACTTTTATTCATTTGTGATACAACTACAGAGTATGGAATAAACTGTATTGGTGGTAGTACTGTTTCTCATGAGCTGCAGTCCCAACATCGATGCAGCTCTAGCATAAAAACATCAGAAAAGCAAAGCCTTTGTTCATAATTTTGATCAATGAACACTTCTCCAGTATCAGAGGGCAACTAACTGATGGACTCTCCTATTCCCAAAATAGACTTTAAAAGTAAATTCACTTTCCAAAAGTTAATGGATAAACAAATATATAGAAGATAACCAAGTCAGTCTCAGGCCTACATGGTTAGTACCATTTCACTTACCAGTTCCTTAGGATGTGTCCTAGTTATTTGTGAATGTCCCTCAAAATTTTTTATTGGTCAGAAGAGCCTCAGTGTCTCTCCTGCAAAAAAGCTATGCATTTTTTCTTGATATCTAATATACTTTTTTCCAGCACCATCTTCTCAACAATTCCTGTGAAACATATTCACCCCTGAGCATCATCCCAAAACAAGTACATCTTAACATCTGTTGTCAGAAATATTTGTATAGGACCATCATCAGCTACTAAAGTTTCTCTTTCCAAAACATAATACCTATTAAAACTGTATAAACACATGTCTTTTTTACGTACCAATGTAAATTGTTGGAGAATGTCCAGTGTCCTTGGAACTAAAGAGATACGAGTTAATGCATTCCAAAATAGGAACAAGAATCAGTAGTGGCACGATGCTTATCACATTCATTGCTGCAACTGGCAAGACAAATCCACTGAAGTGCAAGTTGGAATTCATGGTTTGGAGATAATAACCTGAGGGAATCTGTATTGAAGAATAAAACCCCACTCCATTAGCATACCAGGTACTTTTCATGAGTAAGATTTTTACTATACTTGGAAACTTCTCCAACTTTTTTCCTTCTGAAGAAGTCACAGTAAACTAAATACCTTCTGGCTAAAAGGAACAACCATTCATGGTAAAAGACTTTCAGTGACATTCTCATTCACTCCCAGCACGTATAATTTTGTAGAATATTATTGCTTTACAGTTGTCTGAAAATTAATGTATAGTTAGTAACTGAGCTCATGTATGGTTTCTCAGCAATGGTTATAGTCAACCCTACTCACTGGGAGTCTGTTCAGTTCCAAAGAATTACTCAAATGCTAGCTCTTAATAAAAATATTTTTCACCTACATTCCACCTCCAAGAGAAGATACAAATTGTAAAAGGGTGAATAAATGGCAACAGAACTGTGAAAGATCAGAATTGAGCCAAATTTTGTTGGTTCCTGCTGCCTTTCCACTGCCTATTGCAAATCAGAACTGACTTCTTAATAAGAATTAAAATATCATCAACATGAATCATAGGCACTGAAAGCTGTTAACTTCATAATATGGAGAAAATACTATTAATCTTTAAAAAGAAGATACTGATCTATCGCCTAGTCTAAGAGTGAGCCTTAAATTTACTGGAAATTCCGCCAAAGAAATAAAAGTAATCTCTTTCAGCAGTGCAAATACTTTTACCTTTTCTAGATATATAGCTGGTTATTACAACCCCGATTAATGGTATCTGGTTCATTTCCATCTAGTCATTAATGCATAGCCTTGGCCATACATGTGGGCTTTTTGTTTTGGGTTTTGGGGTTTTTTGTTTCCTTGGGATTTTTGTGCTTTTAGGGAGAGTCAGGGAGAAAAGAGGAGAAAGAATGAGGCACATGGATGGGAATGTAGGATGATGGCAAGCAGGAGTGTCAATAAAGCAGAATACGCTACATATTTGTAAGAATTTCCTTAAGCAGCATTTTAACATCAATAAGTAAAAATGATTTTCTGAGCTAGCTTAGAAATCTGTTATTCCAGTTGCCAAAGGATAAGCTACCTCAAACTCCTGGTTAGCCAAGATCATCCAGACAGAAATGAATCTGAAGGATTCTTAAGTGTCATCTTAAGTAGCTTCCTGACACATTTATATTTCTATAACATACACTCAGAAGTGGCAAGAACCACATAGTAAATCAACAGTTTAAAACACATGCCCAGCGATATAGTAGTAAACACATCACAGTACATTTCAAGGTTTTTATTTAAAGTGTACCCACCTGCATTATACACATTCTGTATAGAATTTGGAAGGTAAACAATGGGAAGAGCCTGGCGAGTGACTTTGTGCTTTCCACCTGAGTCTCACTGTACTGACCACCATAGTTTTCCTTGGCATGATCTAGCCAGTTTGTCACGCCTCCACTAAAGTAGCGGTATTGCACACAGCATGTTTTCAGTGCGCTAACAATTACCCCAAAAGTTGTCAGCAGGGAACTATCTGCAAACAATCAGACACATTACACATTGGAATGTTTTACTTACAGCTAAAATCAACAAGACAAGACAAAACACTAGGAGGAAAAATACAACCTGTTAAATATTCACTTTTATGTCGTTTTGGGGAGGGGGAAAGCAATAAAAGACTGGATTTGTTCCAAAACATTCTTCTTTGGAAGTCAGTTGGTTCACAACCCAATTGTACAAAAGCAATCCAGCCCCACATCCACAGAGGAAAGTGCCTTTTGCTACTAGCTATTTAACACAGCACAACAATCTGTTGCTGTGCTTGAGCAGGTAAGTATTGATTTGCTTTGCTTTTGCTTTCTATTGATTGAATGAGGTTAGTTTTCAATTCAAGACAGTACTGAAGTACTGCATATCTGCTAAAGTCCAGCAGCAAGGGAAGAGTAGTAGTCAAGTAAGAAGGAAAGGGAGCTCAAAAGAGGGCTGATGAGATAAGAGAACTATCATGGATGCATTTCAAAGCCAGAAATATTATCTCAGGACTTCCGAGTAGCATGCTGTGGCAGAGGAGAAGTTTCCAATCTATTATTTGGCATATTAAAATTTGCTCACTGGTTACTGGATTCAGGAATTGCTAACTTGGTTCTCCGACTCAGAGGAAACAGAAGTAAAATGAGGATAAATACATTAGCTTCAGGCTTGGGAATGCAGATTTATTTACCTTTGGTAAGTTGCCACCCATGCAAATAACTATTACAGCACTTCTGCTTTTCTGAGTGTTGAAGCACTACAGTAACTTGCATATCTATAAATAAATGCTTTCTAAAAAACAAAGGTGAACTAAGATAGTAGGGGAACATTTTCCCTCTGCAATCTCTGTATGGAAATTATTTTCTAGAAATATCCATTGATACCTATTGGAAATGCTTTCTCTAAAGTACTAAGGGCATTTATTAGATAGATAGCCTAACGTTTAAAACTGCCTGTTTAGCACTAACTTGTAGGCTGTTTGCACTTGAATACAATCTGAAATAGCATATCAAAGCTTGCAAACACAGAGAGTTGGTACAGTTTTTGTTGTTCTGCATGACTATACTAGACAACTACTACCACTTACTATAAGTGATGTTTAAGTTTAGGATCTAGATTATTTCAAGGCTAAATCTGATGACTAAAATTAAAATCAGCAGACTTCCAGAGTGACTTGGCTAAGAAGCTAACCAGAAAACAAGTGGGATATGAGGTTCTTGTCAAAGAAGAGGTATTTTTGGAAGTAAAAAAAAAAAAAAAAAAAAAAAGGAGCAGAAAAGCCAGCATCGGCTCAACTCTTTAGTAGACCTAGTAATTACATGGTTTGGGTCAGAGAAGTGATGATTTTTTGCTCTGCCCTGCACTAGAGGTTGGACATTCACAAGGAAGAAACGAAAAGCGGTAATGTGATGATTCTCCTCTACAAGGGTTTGAACCCAGTTACTGTTGAAATCAGGAGATGCCCGGAGCGCCATATAACAGACAGCTCAACAAAGCAACATGGCTGTGTCCTGGTTTATCTGACCAAGACTCAATGATGGTCATGGGCATCTCATTCCTTTGGAATAGAAGATTTTGGGCAGATTCTTCTTTCTTACTCTTACTGAAAAAAAACAACCCCTAAACTACACAAAAAAAAAAATCCTGGCATTTCCCTGTCTTTCCTAATGGATCAACTGAGCCCTCTTTAATATAATTTCAGTCAACTAGTAAGGGAACATTCCTTTGTATGTGGCAAAATAGACAAATAGATTGTCTCATGTTTCTCAGCATGGAATTCCAGCAGATTATAAAATCTAGTAAACCTAGTTCTAGTTCCTAGAAGATAAAGATGCTTGAAGTTGCAGTTCAAAAAGTAACTTGAAACTTGAATGATACATAGGCCTAATTGGTATTAAAAGGATTTTAACAATGATGTAGTTAAAATAAGTATCTTATCCCTTCTTTAAAACGGAATAAGTAAACCCCACACAACTCCATACTGGTGAATTCTTCAGGATACAAATCTGATCAGCTAGTAAGTTACATGTTTAAAAGTGTATTTATATCACTGCACTTTGTGTAGATCAACATCAGACACTCTATACTTTTATTTCTAATATTTTCTTTAAAAAAAAAATCTGTATAGATGTTAAATTGCAACTTTCAGAAAGTAATTTTCTTTTTCCTTTATACTTCAGCCCTTGGCTCTAATGTTCTGCTACTTCGACCTTGATCTAATCATGAATATCTATGCTCCTTAATTACAATAAAAAGCCTACATTGCACCCTAGATGGTAGATATGCGTTTTTTAACTCATCTCTGGTCACCTGCCAGTCTTCAAAATTATAGCAGTGGGAAGAAATGCAAATGAAGTCCACACTTGACAGCTAAACATAATTGAATGTATGATCTGAAATATTTGAAGAGTTACTTTAAAATAAAAAAGGCAGCATATATAAAATTAAAGTCACCTATAGATTTGAATTACAGTTCTGAAGAATTTCCAATTTCATCATCTCACTGGAAGGTACAAAATATATTGTCTTTTATTTTGACTAAGGAGATAAGCTTTTTGGATATTAGTACAGAGATTAGCATTCTGCAAAGACTTGAAAACTATACGATAAATCAAACAACACTCATAGGGAAAAACACTTGATCCACAAACATCTGCTAGCTTTGTTGATGGCCAAGGTAGACACGATCTGCATATTTATGTTATTCCACTTAGCAGAATTAAACTAGTTAGATGATAAACTACAGATTTAGTCCATAAGAAATAGTCCAGCTCACAGACTGATACTAACAAATCTTTTTACCTTCTCAAGTTGCAAAACCTGTAGTAAGACCCAGCGAGACAGCCACCATTCTCTCCACAAGAAGCTAGCTAATTTGATGTTGGTCTTTGCAGACCTCAGCTGCATATTGTCGAGGTTTTGGGAGCACTGTGAAGGAGATGCATTTCTTTTGGCTCTATTTGTTTTGAATAAACCTCTCTAGTGATGTCCTCACTTTGATATTCCCAGGCACTTGATTTATGTATTCATTCCCTCACTGTTAATATATTTTTGCTTAGGTTGTACTTATAATAAAGGTACTGAAATAACTTGTTTTCAGTTTCTGGCTTCTACTGTAAGAAGGACAGCAAGGTTTGGGCATTTACAGCCTTATTCAAGTCACCTGGGCTCCACTTACATTCCTGTGCTTGGTCTATGGAGAGCAGTAGCAGGCAGCAAAGGGTTTTGGAGATCTCAGATACTAACTGGTACCAGAGGCCACAGAAGTAGAAGAATTTCTGTTTTAAAACACATGCACTGTCTGCACAGGAACTGTTTAGAACTATTCAGTATTTCTAGTTATTTTCAAATGGATAAAAACTCGTATAAGCAAGCACATTGAAATAACAATAAGCTTCAGATGTTCTGCAAGATAAAGGCATTATAAAACTACATTGTTACCAGTACTTATTCCTGTTTAGCTGACTAAACACACTGCCTGGGTGCCCAGATACAACTTCAGCTGAAGCAATACACACAGTATGCTTGGCACCTTAGCATAGGTGTAAACTCTGCTTTGGGAACTGGGCATACGTTGAACCAAACATGACAAAACAAAGTCTACTAGCAGTTTGCATATTATACCTCTTCCTGCAGAGGCAAATGCTTTGACATGATAGAAAATATACATAAGTTTACCACGGACTGCCTTCCACTTTTGTCAGCCTATCCAGATTCTCCAAGTCTATCTTTACAGAGCGTGGATGTTCTCTTACATACAGACGTTATAGAGCTAAAACCCAAGTATCTCCAACCAAACAGGGCAGTGTTATGCAAAAACTTGTTTAGATATGCAAGTTGATCTCTAAAGGTATTTCCTAAGATATAGTTGCCTCTTACCTGTTTTGGGTTTGTAAATCATTTCACCCCGCACCATGTGAATTGTGATCATAGCCATAAGCATGGACACAAATGGGATAAGAAAACCAAGGTTTCTGGCCACAGACTGCTGGATATAAGAAATGCTGACAAAGACAACTGCTGAATTTAAGTTAACCAGCCAATAAAACCTAGTACACACAGACAAGAGAAAGAAGAGTGGAGAGGCTGAATAATATAAGGCCTTTACAGAAGATTAAAACATTACATTAAGGGCATGATAAGTATAGTAAACACAGACAGTGTCAGTACCATGAACACATTGACACAACAATTAACACCAAATTTCACTTGGATGTCTCAGCTGCAAGAGGTATATGACTAAAGTAACTGTATTAAGGCAGTAGGGCTCAACAAATGATCAGTCTAGTACAGGAAATATTCCTGTGGATCAGTCTAATGACACAACATTTACCATTTACACATTTAATACCTGCATTTTTTGCTTCAGATTAGACTGGCTTGCAGACTTAACTTTTGAAATTAAGTTAAGAATTTTAACTTGGAATAAACTTTCAAGTTCCAAGTTGGCTTTAAAGATGTCTATTGGGTTTACATCGCACAGTTTTTGGTAGTAGGGGGGCTATAGGTTAGCAAAAATGGTTTCATTTAAAAGTGAAATACACATTGATACATAATTATATGACTTAATACATACTGCCTGAGGAAGCAAAGCTTTTTTTCTTGTCTGATGTAACTTCTGCCTCACATATGTTATTTGGACTCAAGTATTTATGTCTCCTAATTCATCTAGAATTACCTTCTCAACAATAAAAGAAAAAAACCCCAACTTTAACATGTTGTAGCAGACCAGCTACCCCTCAACAATCCAAGCCCCAAGCTTTCCAACTTGATCCCTCATCAACTCCAAATGAGTGGGTAGGGAAGGAGCTAAGTATCAGCTACAATTACAGCTGCCTGTATCAACAATCCCAGCAAAGTGTGTCGAGATGGAAATCCCAAGAGGGGAATTGCAAGTCTATCTTGACACTCAAGAGACTTCCTCAACCCCATTTCATAAATTTAAAATAGTTTCTAGGTGGCCTGCCACAATTGCCATGACAAACCATAGTCATATTGTAAGCTACAGGATTGAACTAATGCTTTACTACTTCCACGTGTTCTGACATTGCCTATTACAACACATCTAGCTAGTGCCAAGAGAACAAAACCTTTACGATGACAGAAGTACAGACCTTGGTAATACTTCTCAGGTCTGTTCAGTTACAAAGATAACACTCTCTCACCCTGCTAAGGGATAGGAGATGACCATGGGGCTGTGCAGAAGTAGGCATGGGAACATGCTTATGCTGCTTGCCTCACAGGACCCAGGGCAAGTGACAGAAAAAAAAGGGATTACTCCATTAGGGCAAAATCAGTGCTATCAAGAGCCATGCAGCAGCAGCAATCCTGGAACCAGCAAAGGCACACACAGCAGTGAGCTCTCCTGCTTCACACATTTCTCTGAAGTCACACCAAGGCATGTCCAAAGTTCCAGACCAACTACTGTTTCCTTTAAGTAATTTACCTTTTCAGGAAATTAAACTCAGAATCATGGACTTTCCCCCTCCACTGAAAACAGTCTCTAGGCAGTTTGGAATGATGTTACTAAGTGATGATGTTATAGTTGAAAAGATTTTGTACATATGCATGTTGACCTCTGATCAGCTAAAGCTTTTAAGAAATAGTTATTTGACTGGTTCAGCTAGAACTTGCATAGAAGCTTTGAAACAATTCCTAATGGACAATTTTAAAGTTAGAAGTTCAGTGTCTGTTTTCCAAATTTCTAAAGAAGTGTGGTCAAGCTACCTGAAGTCCTGGTGCTCTTCATGACTCTACGAGTGTTTCAGTGGAAGTAGGAACCTCCAAAGAAAACCCTTAAGTACAGAAGAGTGCTTTTGTTTTTCACCACCATATAGCAAAGTACTGTACAATTGAAATGTACAGTTTCTGTCCTCTCACAGAAATGAGAATAAAAAGCCCCAGCTTGTTTGAGCAATCCCTGTGTACCAAAGAAGAAAGAAACTAACCTCAATGCACCCATCAGAATTGTGGATTTGCTCCTATTGTACTGACAGCAGCAGATCAGAACTTACAAAACCAGAAACACATGTTGCTAGCTCTCATATACCACAGCTATCTAATATTGCAATATTTGGATGTGCTTTATGTAAAGTGTCTCAGACATCCCAGTAGGGCACAGCTGAATTAATTAAATGCATCAAACTGACTATCATGTCCAACTTTGTAGGGAGCAGCTCCTTCCTGGAGGTTCAGCACTCCAAGGTCTCTGCATCATAGAATCAGCTAGGTTGGAAAGGACCTACAAATGCCAACCTGGGAGGTTCATTTCAAGAATGCAGTTCATATACAAATCTAAATACTATTGTGACATGTCTATAAAACCCTATTAATTTTATTATGTTTTATAGAAATGTATTCATTATGCTAACTCAAGAAGTAACATCCAGATGATGACACAAAGCATTGTTTAGGTTTAAGTAAAAAATTTTGAATACTGTATAATGTAACAGTTGTAATGTTGAGTGAAACAACCCGAGATAAAGTGAAATATATGAAAACATTCTAAAATTGACCTTTTGTCACTTTTAGGATTACTTTTGAAGACTCAGTAGATTTCCTGTGACTTGAAATATCATTTGCTTTTATTTTTTAAGCATGCCTAGGTCTCACAATTTAAATCTTGATTGATCTAAACTGACACCAGGATATCCCATGTATGGACCAGTATCCAAGCGAAAGCACAACTTTCTAGAAGGCAATAAATTGTTTCAGAATTGCTGAAACATGGAGTTCTCTGTAAAGACAAGGTGGGATAAAGAAAAAAAAACAACACAAAAAACAAAGAGGTAAAAAAAACCCCTCATTTTTAAAAGTCCAGGTAAAGTCTATGCAGGATAACGGTGGAAACTGATCTACAGTACATGGAAAGACGCATTACTTAGGAAAGAGGGGAGAAGAAAGATAATACTGGTTCCATGCTGTCTGCATCTTGCTGGTTTTCTTTTTGTACAGCAGATCAGTAAGCCAACGCTGAAAACTCTCCTCCCTCATCTGGATTTTACCCTTTACTCTCATTCTCTGCTCCCATGGGCAGAATTTACTTTTCCTACTGCAAAAATAGCACCAGTTCATAACCTTAACCTTAGAAAAACAATAATCCTTAAGGAAACAATCCAGCAGAATCCAAGTCCCTTCTTCACTTAGCATTGGTATATTCTGTTTATTCAAATGGTCAGAGTCATAGTTCATTCAAGGGGTTAGAAACAGGCCCTAGATTGCAGAGCAAGCTTCTTCAAGGATTGAATTAGACAACAAGGGTCTTTTTAACCCACCCTTTAACCTAGTAATTCTTATTTAAATAGAACTTGTCTAAAAACAAAACTCACCAAGAGTAGCAACCATCTAATTTTATATTACTTTAAAATTCAATCCTGTGACAAGCACCTACCAAAAGAAAACAGCCTACCAAAAAACCCCAAAGTTATTATATTCTGAGAGGCTTTAATGAGATTAAGAATGTTAAGAATGAAACTCCTGTTTTTTTAAATCTTGCGATTACACTCAAACAGCCTCCTCTTGGATGCCACTACAAAAATTATTTTATTTTTTTAAATTGCACATGTGCCTTTCTTGATATTTCCAAAGTTCCAAGAACTGACCCACTGGATTCCCACAAGGAATTTTTTATTCGTATTGTATCTCCTTTGTAATCAACAGTGAGAAATGTCACTTCGATTAAACACAATTCTGAATGGCTAAGACCACAGTACAATAAATTCTCCAGAGCTCTTTCAGAACAACTGATTGCTCTCCAGTCTTAATCCCCCAGAGTCTTATTTAATCAAAATGATGTTACTAATTAAGGATTAAAACTCAGAATAGAGTAAAAATGAAGGACTCCCCCCCCCCCCCACCCCCCTTCCTCTTCTCTCTTATGGGCAGGTCAAGGAACAGAATCTGCTCTAAGGAACTAGAGAGTCTCATCCACCTTTGGTAAAGCTGCTGTTTTCACTGGAGTCTGGATTTAATTCAAAACTCTTTGATATTAACATAATTGGAGGAAAAAAGAATAGCCAGGAAAGCCATCCCCAAAGGAGGAAAGAACTGATTCACCAAGACCTTCATCGATTCTTCCGCATTGCATTGTTAATATACAAATGAGCTCAGTTATTATTTTAATAACTGTGCATGTATAAGGAAAGGATTAAAAAGGGGTCAGTTTAGGGTTTATTCCACCCTGCCTTGAAGCAGGAATCTGGATTTTCCCATAGTTCTTTGATCCTCACTCCAAAGTACAACCAGAAAGTACAAGTAAATGTATATAGCACTCTGTATAGTGCTTTATAGAAGTGGTAAATAAAGGCAAACATATAATAAAAATTACCTCTCTGATGCACTGAAGGAGAGAAATACTTAATATGAAAAAAACATTGGATTTTAAGAACCATTTGAGAATCAGCTTTTCCTCAAAGATTTCTTAAAAAAATATAAATATTTAAACCAGAACACAAATGTGAAGTTGTTTATCTGATGGCAAAACTTCACAGCAACAGAGTTGAAACAATACAGCAGATCCCTACTACTGAGATTAGCAGTTGAAGACTACTAGCAATCCCTGGTACCGGCAAACCAGCAGGTACTACCATTGCCCATCATTGCTAAAAATTTACTCTGATGTAAATTCTAATATGTCATTGAATTTTGCCACTGTTGGTTAGGGAGTAACAGCAAAATATCCTAAAGGGATAGCCAGGTTAAAGGTAGAAAACCAAACGTTTTAACAGCAACTAGGTTGTCGAGTCTTAGCATTTGGGCAAATCAGCTCATCCTTATTCTGACTGAAGATATCTGTAGAAGGCCGAACTACATGTTACCTAGAGGTCCTAGCAAAAGTAAAAAAATTAGGAAAAATTTTACAGAAGTTCTTGGAAATTCTTCTAAAATCTAAATGGTTTGTAGTTAAAACATGAAACACACTGTCTGTAGAATCTGCCTTGTAAGTCAGCAGTGAATTTCAAGGCATTGCTCTATGATCCCCCACAGATATTTAGCCAACAATGTTACCAACCAGTTGAAAAAAGAAAGAAGATCCTTTGGTCCACAGTCCTCAAGGCTGTATGCACCTAATGGACAAACTATAGCTTTTATGCCTCCTATTCCCAGACTAGCAGTGAGTAGTGCAAAGTAGAATACTATTTTCTGTTCCCTTTTGGTTAGCGTATGAAGAAGATGTCGTCTGTCAATGTAAATATCTTCAAAGGGGAATGCCACAACAGGTAATAATGCTGTGCCTAGAATTAGAAAGAAAACTGTCATTTGAAATTGATTGTAATTTTAAAGCAGTTATTTCAAAAAGACATGATAAATCAAAAATACATAATAGAGAAATGCAAAAAGGGAGGGTCTTCATTCTGTCCATATTCTGGATGTCAATATACACAGTAAGCCAAGACCACTAAGGGCCTCCAAGAAAGCAATCTTCCTCTGAAAGGATTCAGGTTCTTTGGACAACTGAAGAGCTCTCTCTGGAAACATTGTTCCTTTCACTGGCCTTCCCCATTGCCTGCATATAGAGAACAGTAGTTCTCCACATGCCAGAGGGCACCAGTTAAAACAGGTAACTTCACCTGATGAAACACTGATCAAACAAAAAAACCTCACCCCATGGTGGTGTGTAGCCTTTTTTGCATTTTTTTTAAGCCCCAGAATTGTAATGGGAATCATAATTCAACGAATTCATAATTTAATTTCTCAAACCTTTTGAGGAAAGTTTTCTTTTTTTTCCTGCTGCAGCTTCATGGAAAATACGTGATTTTCAGAAACTTCACCTATAGAAGCACTGCCATGAATTGCATCTACCACCTCTAGCCTGCAAAGCAACTCTTTCAGATTAATCACCTAGAGATTCTCCAAGTTGTAATTGGAGACTAATCTTGAAAATATATTGTTGTGTCAACACCACCAACACTAGCAATGACTAAGAATACGATTGTGCACCTCCCCCCAAAAAAAAGTTCTGGTTAAAACAATACCCAGATAAATAAAATTCTGTTTGTGTCACTAATTTTCTTCTTTAAGATATTAATTGAAAGGATGAGTGGCAGAAGGTGGTTAGAAGCCAGAAGCCCATGGGAGAAACAGTGGAACATAATAGCATCATTTTTCCAGGCTGCTTGCACAATGGTTTTGCATTCAGCTCAAGAACATTACAGGAGTTACTCTTATTCTTTCCTTACTCTGTAGCATGTCTAAACAACATGGCTGGCTATTGCAGAAATAAGACTTGCATATGCTCAACAACTAGTCTGAGTAAAAAGTATTTCTATCAATCAGCTTGGTTTAAGTTGACAGAATAACCACCAGCTGTGAGATGCACCAATTGCTACAGAACAGTCAGACTTACTATAGAACAGAGCTTTTATGTAAAAGATCTCCAAAATAACATGTGGGGAAGATTCAGAATGTGCTAACAGAAAGCAGACTCTCAATATGGGTATTGGGATACAGCCTCTCTCCTTAAGATAGTTTGTTTGTACTGGTATGTGCTTAAATACATCTTCCCAAGTTGCCCAAACACAACATTCATATACCTTTACATACAATAAAATCTTACTACCAAGATTTCTACCAGCTGGGGAAGAGTTTCCAAACTCTCAAACTATCTCTCTGACTCAAGCCTTGCGTTTACACCAAATATTCTTAGATGCTTAGTAAAGGGACAAATTTTGAGTTGAGTGTCTGTGTTTTGAATAGCTAAGGCACTTTAAAGGAGTCAAGTTCGTGCACTATCAACAAGATACATATGCAAATGTCCCTTAGCCTTGTTCAAAGCACTTCCTCACAAAAGTACACAGGCAAAAATATTGCAGTGCATTTCACAGAGGAGAAAAATAAGTAATTAATTAGCTGTGAGAGTAGGTGGCCACAAGGTTGGAGAAAACTGTTAGATTTCAAATGCAATGCTCAATAATGCATTTCTGTAACAGAATTGCGAAAAGATGAAATAGTCACTAGGGTATGACCTACCTAGGAAGTGTAGAAACATGCAGATGCACACAAGTTTGATCCTCCCCACAAGGCATTCGGCAAGCCATCCAACCAGGACTGGTGTCAACATGGAGGTGCCCACAAAGCACATATTGACAATAGCTGCCTGGTAGTTGCGATAGCCAAGTTTAACAGTGCAGAAGAGCATCATGTTGCAGACAATGCCAAAGAATGTGAATCTCTCACACAGTTCCACCAGCAGCACACAAATAGCCTCTTGGAGTTTCTTCTGAGGTAGAGACGGGTTTCCAGCATGATTGTTTCCCCCAGGTAATGGTTGTTGCTCCCCGTCAGCTGTGTGGTTCAAAAGTTGCTTCTCTTGCATATTCCTTCTATCTGCATCAGGCATGCTTGCCTTTTTTGAGTACAACTGAATAGAGCAGCCTGAGTTACAGGTATACTTCTGTTCTCCTCCACTGTAATTAGCAAACTGGTAAGACTCTCCCTTTGAATTCCACACTTCACTACTACAATTTCTTAAAGCACCTGTCACTTTTGTGACATTGCATATAGGATCAAAGAGTATTAAAAAAATAAAAGAAAATACAAGAGCACTGTTAACATTTCACTTCTGAGTTTAGTGACACTCAAGAACTCAATCAGTTCATTTAATTAGTTCATTTGGGGGTGAACAAGATTTCTCCCCAGAATTACACTACCTATTAAATTATGTGAATCCAATACTGTATGTGCAACTCCATCTGTATGTTAAAGATAAAGGTTTAAATACACATGAAAACTAACATTTTCAGCAGAATTCAAATAATAGATTAGGGAAATAATTTCCTTATAATAATCTGATACTTTAATTAGGCAACAAGTGAAAAACTACAAGCAAAGCTAAAGAGAAGGTTTTGGTTTCTTTAAGGTTAGTATTAAATTACTATTATATTTCTTGTTATTTTTGGTTGAATTTCAGATAAAGTTAATGATAAAAATAAGTAATGCTCATTAAGTTAGAAAAGCAAATTTTGAAAGAAAGTTCAATGTCTTAAAGAGAAAGAAAAAAAAAATAAAAAAAGCAATCTAAACCAGAACCATTCCTTTAGCCAGATATTGCACCATAGCTACAATGCATCATAAGGGACAAGGGCACAGATGAGGCGTTCTCTCATATCAATCAAAAGCAACTACAAACTTGAAAGGAAATTAGGAAGAGCTCAACTTACAGTGCTTTATAATGCTCCTGCCACCTTATCCACAGTGTTGATTTCCCTGATCAGTTGCCCCATTTTGTGGAGCTCATTAAGATCACTAACACCTGCTCTAAATACTCCGACTAAGAATGAGAAGCATTCTGCATTCATTTTTCACAAATGTAAATGCATGCACATGTTACAAGGCAGTGGAAAATCAGATCTGCTTCTTTAAATAGAGCTCTCAGTGCTCATGGTAGAATTTTTTGAGGTGTAGGCTCTGCTGTTTGTTTCCATCTGTCCATATAACTACTCAAATTTTACCTCTTCTGATCTATTTAGTAATGAAAACTCCTACATCCCAAAACAGATGTACAATGGTGTATAACCAGTATGGTTAAAGACAGATTCCAATATTACACCTCTTTCTCCCCCTGTCAAAAAAAAAACCAACAACAAAAGCAACTGTGATTCAAATACAAAGCATAGAAGCTCTGAAGCTTAAATCTAAGTAACAATAGATTACTTCCCAAAATAGTTCTAAAATTGATATTTTTTAATCTAGTCTGAGTTCTTGCTCTAGACTAGTACAGCAAAAAACTAATAGTTTTAAGAGATGTCCAGTTGGGGATGCAAATGGCTGTGACTTGCAGCATGCCAAGAACTATTTCTGTCTTCTGATCTGTAATAGCTAAAAAGATCTTCATTTGGATGAACCGACCAAAGAAATCCAAATGAGAAATCACTTATAACTCAAGTTAGCCTCTCCATCAAAGCCTAAATAAGCTAATCCCAAATCACAACAGGGCAGACAACAGTGTTTCAACTAAAAGGCACATATGTCTTCTGCTGTGTGAAGCAACTCTAACTATTCATGAAGAAAATCATTTGTTCTTTGTAAGGAAATATAAGTGTATTTTAGAATCAGATAGAAAACATCAGGATACATATGCTCTTGCTCCTCTAGCCATTTCAGTGTAAAATAGTCTGTTTTCCTATGAGTTATTTTTCTTTAAAGAGTGCAAAGTTTACCTGTTTTCATGGGTGCTAGCAAATCAAATTGAATCATATGGCAATTGGTAGAGACAGCAGGGTTACTGGCTGGGATGGCTGTCTCTTAGGCCTCATGTGCTTTCATTTACCCTAATTTTGGGTTACAAGCTAGGGGAAAGGGATAATTGACCGAGCCCTACAAATGCCATAGAAAGCAGGAGAAGGGCTTTTGAATTGCCTTTGCAGGTGACAAATATGGGTGTGGTGGTTTTGATAGTCACAGATCACAATCAGTACATGAGTTAACATGCTCAATGCTAACAGGATATATAACTTCATATAACAGTACAATCCTTATTGATTTATTTTTAGTCACTTTAGCAGCAGTGCTACGTGGTCTGTCTATTTGACATGGTTTTAGTTGAAATCTAGTTGAATCACCTGACATTCTTTTGCTCTACTCTTAATACACAAGGTAGTAGGACTGCATAAAGCCTGATGAAAAACCCTATTATTTGTATTAACATATGTAGAGCTTTATATATGCTGAAGCAGCTAGAAACTAGCTGCAACAAATAACAGTTCTTTCAAAACCCTGTCCTTATGGCAGTACCTCTAGATGCCAGTAAAGACTTTGTATATTTTGTTTTAAACAAATCTTTAAAGGATAGCTCTCAAAAGGGGACAATCAGATCTTGAATAGAGGTTTATAAAAGTACTTGCTGTCACAGAACAGTGTTAGCTCACTAGAGATCTGGCCATTAATAAATTACTTGCTATTTGGTGCCCTATCACCCAAGGTGAAAGATTACTTCTACACACGATGGAACCTCTAAATTTGCATTAGGCAAGTGAATTAAATTGGACCAGTTGAAACTGAAATTTTCTCCTAATATTCTCTGACAAGTGACAGTGGTCAGGTTTTTTTTATTATGAGGGTAGTTTATTGAAATTGAAGAGGCAGAACTCAGTGTCCAGCACACCAGTTCCTCTGGCTAAAGGGTAGTAGTGGCTATATACCTCTGTTTATGTTCTGGAATGGTCAGTCTCTCTAATGTTTTTGTAAATTTAATTCAGCTTTACTCTTACTCTTTACTTTTACTCTTTTAAAGAATATGTGAGAAGTGTCACCCTTCATCATAGCAGCAGCTGTGGTTGCTGCTAAATACCTGGGGCATGGACAGGACTGACAATCCAACACAATTTTGACACTGTAAATAAAAAATTACATGGGTCATATCTTTCTAGTTAGTACCAGGACTCCCATGAACTTGCATGGGTTGAGAAGCTGGCTCAGTGACCACTGACCTAAGGACTGCGGTTTCAAAGACAGAAGAAAGGCATAGCAAAAGCTCCGGGTGAGAGCTTGCCAAACAGGGGCAAACATGCCTGGGGTTTGCTGCCTGATGGTGTAAAAGCAGGTCTGGGGGGTACGTTGAGCAGGCAGCCACAGTAAAGAAACACAGCTGAAAGCTGGATGACAGAAAAGGAGAAAGCAAGAAAATGCTGCAAAGACAAGTCTGGAGGAATGTGTCTGTCACTGTCTTGCTACAGCTCCAGGTGACTAATTAGAAGAGTTACAAGGCTAGTGACAGAAAAAAAAAGATGTGGTAAAAGTACAGGTTAAGACTAGACTTCATGCTTTTACAATCACAACTTTAATTTACTTCTCTTATGTGTATGAGAAATGTTCAATTTAACATAAAATAGCAGATACCAACACAAGTTTGATCCCTGCAGGATGCCCTTCAGCAAGGGCAGGTTAGCACTGCTTTTTGCAGGTACTGCTCATGCCTGCTTTTGTCTAGCACAATATGTGGCCTGAGGGAAAGGGTCAGGCACCCTGGCATTAGGCATACTCTTCTCATTTTCCCTTCATTGCAGTTACATCTCTAGGGGAACAAATCAACAAATGCAAATTACCAGTTTTTAGAGGCATAAAAAAATATGTACTAGAAGCTGTGGTCTTGTACAGGTTGGAGATGACCTGCCACTTGTGAATGTGCTTCACAGGACTTCAAAATAACTGTAAGGACAGAGTTTAATTGTAGAATGGGCAAAGCAAAGATTCATATTAAAAAAAATAGATTTAACTTCTAGTACAATTTTTGTCTTTTTCTGTCAATTTTTGGGGGGGTTTTTTGTTCCTTTTTCCATCTTTAGATATCACTTTGGACAATGTCTTATTTCCCGAGTCCTATACACTATAATGAAACTTCTTTTATTTAAAATGTTACCTCAGACAATATCTTAGCGATTATTGCACTGCCTGGCACTGCAGTCTCAGGGGTCTCTGGCTGCTGTGCAGATAGCCTTGAATCAGAAATGGGACAGAATATGACAGTGCTTCTTTCGGAGTTCACAGCATTTGCAACCTGTATCTGATGCTTCTGAAGAACTTAAAGTGCTAACTAATATTTGTCTGACACACAGAAGAACAAATACATGCAAAACAAGTTCTCTGTGAATCATGTAATAGGTCAATTAAGAAATTGAAATATAATCATTGGGAGGTTGAGAAAGCTTATTAGTGAAATCTATTAGATTAACATATCTACTTTAATAAAATTGTGCTATATTCTATAAAGATCTACTAGATGTTATAAAAGTACATTTGAAGACTGAAAAATAGCATCCATGAAATAAAGTTATTAAAAATACTGATTATATGAGGAATTCTCTGGCAAATTCTGGGACATCATGTTTGAATAATTTTATTCTCATTTTAATAAGTATTCTTTCAAAACCTTCCACAGTTTAGGTGTAACTGGGAACCTTACCCTAGGTTCCCAAGGCAGGAACCTTATCCTGCCTTGCTGCAGGATGCGTGTAACATCTGTCTTGTTCCATGACATTTGTCTGTGAAAGTGCAAGGCTAGGGTAAGACTTTAAATTTAGGGGGAAAACCGTATTTTAGGAAATATATTTGCTTTTTCCTCTGTGTATACATAATTAAAAGAGATGCGGGAAAGCCATTTTCTTCTTCATTATACCAAAGGTAACATACCTTCTCTCAAGAATTCACAAGAAGTCCCGGTGGAAAGTTCAAACAGGATCTCTTCTGCAAAAATCTTTTTCTCTGCTTCTCCTACAAAATACCGTTGTAGCCATTTCTCCCAGAGTCCTACTTTTTCCTCAGTGTAATATTTTTCTCTCCCCTATTCAAGCAGGGAGTGTGGCTAAAGCACAGAACTGACAGGTAGCAAAACTTCTACAGCTTTTTCCACAGTACCTAAGCAAGTGAAAGTACAAGACATGGACGTACTGAAGCGAGTCCAGTGAATAGCTATGAGGATGATAAGGGGACTTAAGCACCTCACATGTGGGCAGAGGCTGAGACCTGGGACTGTTCAGCCTGGAGAAGGATCAGGAGAATCTTACCAATATGCATAAGTACCTGAAAGAAGGGTGCAAAAAGGACAGAGACCCAGCCTTTTTTAAGTGGTGCCCAGTCACAGGACAAGAGGCAATGGCCACAAACTGAAACACAGAGAGCAAAATTCAAACATAAGTGAAAAAATCTGGAGTTGTCAAACACTTGAAGAGGTTGCCCAGAGAGATTGTGGAGTATCCATCCTGGAGGTATTCAAAACCCACAATGCTGAGCAACCTGATATAGGTGACTGTGCTTTGAATAGGTAGGGTGGACTTGGTAATCACCAGAGGTGCCTTCTAACCTCAACCATTCTGTGATTTTGAGCACCAACAGCAAATAATTTGCCAAAGCAGAATCTAAGCAAAAAGATGATAGAGAGAAAAAGAAGTTTCTTGCCCAGTTACTGGGTATGACCTCTATGACTGAGAAAGGTTTGCTAATTTACTTTTAGAATTTTCTTTTCAGGGGGATGGTTTTAAAATCGCTGATCCTCAAACCTTTCCTATAAATGAGAATTAATTTGGCATGATTACCCTGTTCCTTCAAACCGCACATGTTTTATTTTGGAGATTTTGTTCAAACATATAGAATTATCTATGCTAAGCAGTTTTTCATATGTTCTGAGGCTTTTGTCTTATTGCACCTAGCTGACGCTTTTATAATTCAGGAGTAATTGAATTGCAATTATTTTTCATGATGCATGGTATGGTTTTACATCACGTTGTTGGCAGATATTCTTTATGATGTCATTTGGTCTAATGGGAAAATTAGAAGTAGCTCTATCATATAGAAAGATGGCTTTTTTGTGTCATGTTATAGTTTGTAGGTGGCACTCAGGTTATTTTATTCTGACATATAGATTTTAAGGTAGAGACCAAAATGAGATTCTAAAGCAGGGTTCACAATTGAGACAATATTATCTGTACATCCAAGATAATTTCAGCTATTCTCCCATAGTGACAGTTCATTTATATTCAAGTCTATTTAGTAGACTATGGTTAGTATTCTAAAATACATACATAAGTCCTATGTGATTGCAGAGTTTCTACTCTAAATTCATCCCTGATCCAACATAACTGGCTTCAGAGAAGCCAGGAAGAGATGTCAGCATCTTTTTTAGAAGCAAATATTCATCAGAACAGGGGATTGGCAGTAGATCTCCCACCTTACTGAAGAGCTTTCCAACCACTGCAGTGCCCAGATAGTTTTTTAATCTCTCCTGCTGGAGCTGTAATACATTGTGTAAAGCTTTATGAGCTGCAGGGAATATAACTTTGTAACCTAGAGATTAGGGCTGTTTTCCTGGAATTTGGGGTGAATCAAATTCAAGACTCTGTGTCAATGAATAGTTAATTATGTCTACAAAATAGATAGATAGTCCTTAACAGACAGGAGCAAGAAAGCACTATCTGAGAAAAGCACAGTTAGGCACATTGGATGTAGGAGAATGGTAGAAAATGGGAGATGAATGTTAGAGCCAGCAGAGCACACTTTTACAAAGGGAAAAGGAATACTTTAAAGTTTTCAGTTTTGTCCACAAAATAGTATTTGGAATCTCATGAATTTTCTTGGGATGGGTCAATGATCATAGGAAATCTAGATCATCTGTCCATATAAATCATAGAATCATAGAATTATAGAACAGTTAGGTTTGGAAAGGACCTTAAGGTCATCTAGTTCCAACCCCCCTGCCGTGGACAGTGACACCACACACTAAACCATATCACCCAAGACTCCAAATCCTCATAAACAGTTGATTGCATAAAAGTTGAAACCAGAAAGTTTCAGACATTTCCTTGAAACCTATTTTATTTCCCTCATCTGTTCATTCATATTTCCACCTTGTAAACTGGTACAGGAAAGGGTGTAACATAACTTTATTTATTCAGCTGCAAACTTGAATGTCCACAAGCTGAAAAATGTGTGAGTTCCTAGAGACCCTGTCTACAGCACCTTGCGTGGCTCGCTTGAGGGAGAAACTGGCAGAAATGAAAATACTTCTTGTAATGGACAATATTCTCTCATTAAAATTGATTTTCAATGGAGTTTTCAGTCTTTATGAAAGGTATCAGCATTGCCAGCAGGTCAAGCAATGTGATCCTTCCAATCTACTTGGCACTGATAAGGGAATGTTTAGAGTACTGGTCACAATGTCCTCTACTGTTAGCAATTTGCCTAAATGCATGAAACTGAAGTTACACTCCTAGTCTGTGCAGTAGAACTGTTTCAAAATTAGCTCTTATTCTTCCAGTAAAGACAGACAGGTAGAAATGTTGTACCAAGCATGATCCAAACACTGATGGGTTTTTTGCTAAGGGTTGCAGGATATATCTTCTAGATGTGGATCTCTGAACTGAAACTGTGAGTCTGGAGATGTCTGGGCAAGTTTGGATCCTGACGTGATCTCCTCAGTGCAGACACTTCTTTAAGATTTCTCTTATGTTTGACATTTCATGTGTAAGACACATGCTTCTTCAAAAGTGAGAAGCCACATGTTGCTTTTCTTTTCCTCTGGAACACAGCTGTGTTAGGGCATCTATGTCACCTGCATTTAAGTACTGTAATGACCTTTAACTGGTGTCCCGGCACAGTGAATTAGGTAGCTACAAGTAGTACAAAATGCTACTGCTAGGATCTAATCTAGGATAGGAAGGGTAAATATGTAGCTGCAGTTGTACTTTTGATTATGGAAAGAAGAAAGCAAAGGTCTCTTAGGATACTTAAGACAAAACAACCCAGGTTGAACTCTTACTTTATTTCCTCTGGTCTTTTGAAACCTTTGTGAAGAAAAAAGAGCCTGAATGAGAATTACAGACCTAAACTCCCTGGAAATGAGACTCATCCCTAAGTTGAAATAGGCAGCTCATTAGGAGTTTCCCTGTTTGTTGAGGAGGATTGTATCATGTTACTTCCACACATTTAGATGTAGATGTATATGCATCCTAATAATCAGCCTTCTTTCTGCCTCTCTTCTCCCTGTATGGCACAGTGAGACCATAGGAGTGTCTGAAGGCCACTCTCATATGGCTGTTTGAAGCATACTGGTCTGCAGACATACATGTTCACGTTTTGTTCCAATCAACTCTTCTGAACTCTGATTTTCAAATGCAGACAACAGTCAATATTTTAGTAATAATTCTGTGTAATTCTGTGGAATTCCATGCATGGCTTTTGAAAGCACAGTCTGTGTGGAGCAGCAGGACACAAACTGCTTTATTTAGTTTCAAGGAAGTCAGCTGGTGCTTGGGATAGCATATAGTTTTCAGTCAGTTGTATGGACCAAAAACTCTCCATCTTCTATTCCTTCTTGCGCTCTTATACCAGAGTTTGAGAATGGGGCTGTACAGAGGTTTAGCCCTCACCATATCTACCTCTAGGGATTTTTACAGTTTCCAAATGTTAGTCCAATAGCACATACAAACTTTAGCAAAGGGCAGAATCCTTGGTCCAGGTATGAGTCTCAATGCAAGAATGGCTTGCCCTATCAGAAGTGCTCAGCATCTCCAGTCTTCACATCAATCCACAAAAGCTATGCCCAAGGAAAAGCATGAGATGTACTCAGACACCAATCTTCTGGCAGACGTCAGCACAACCCAACTCCTCAGCTGACTGATTATGAGTTTCAGTAATGCTGTACTAAATGCTGTCGCTAAATCCATCTAGTACTCTCTGCCTACAGTCCTTCAAAGAGATGCAATGGAAAGCTTAAGTACACTGTACGCAGGCAAAAGAGAAGGAAACCTTGGAATCGCATATTTTCTCTTCAGAAAAACGTTGTTGTTGTGCTTTGTGGTTTTTGGTGGTTTTTTTTTTTTTGTTTTTTCCGGAGCAAAACAAAGTATCAAACCATTGCACAGCTTATAATAAAGTACCTTGAGTTGTCTGTAGATATGATAAGGCAACATGTATGCTACTGATTTATTACTGGAGACAAGACAGATTAGTGTATGTAAGGTTGTGATTTCACTAGCATTTTAAACACAGCATATTTTTTATTAAAAGCAGTTCAGTTCCTTGCTTTAAAACCATCAATACATAGGAAAAAGAAGAGGGACAGCAGATACCAACTTAGTGGAGAGTAAAATCAGTATGTTGCTATAAAAAATATTCTTTTTGAGAACATGGCTAAGGAATCACTATTGCAGAAGCATGATTTTAAAGGCCCACTGACATGCTCAGTAGAGGGTGCTCAGCTCTGCCAAGAAGATGCTTTTGAAAATCAATAGACATTATACACTCAGAGGGTGTTCAGTGGCTTGCTCTGATGACATGTAAGAGTAAGGAAATATATTTTGCTAACGTGTAAGTGGGGGCAACATCCATATTTAATTTCTCTGGACGTCTTGCCATTGAACAAGGCAGGTGAAAAAAACCCCTGATAATTAACTTAAATATAGTGGATTAACTTTTTCAACTTCAGTTACTGTTTAACCTGACTGATTTGGACTTAAACAAATGAAAGATGGATCCCATAATCTGTTCCACTGTGATGTCTGTCCCTGAGCAGTGATGTCTTCAGGTGCAAAGGTTTATGAGAGGAAGGTTTGCCCATGCCTCAAATGCTGGGATCAATACATCATGTAACCTTACAGCTGACTGTAGTTCTGGGCCTCTGATGATGTGAATACACTTTTTCTTGACTACTTTCAGCAGTTTGAGGACATCACTCAATTTTCAAAAATATAGTTACTCCCACCTAAATTCCAGTCTATGAGATCCGAATTTGTATTTGGAAATATTATTTTCAACCACAACCATCAATGGCTGTTACACCTGCTATTCAGCACTCATGAAGAATGCTTGTCATGTTTAATATCTGTCCATGCAGTTTTCAAATGCATGGAAGCAGTTTAAAAGAACTAAACCTAGAACAATTATTATTGTTTATATTTAATAAATCTTTAAAATTAGGAGTTGTTGGTACTTAAATACTGGACTGTAAAGGTCAATCTTAACTGCTGCTGTGTGAATTTTAGGATAGAAATACAATTGCTTACATGGATTACACAGTATTTAAAAACAATCCTCCTCCATTTTGACACCTGCAATATACTACATTTTGAAAAATTCATTTTTTCAGAGAGGTGTACTTGAATGTGTGATTCCAAAACAATATAATCAGACCAAATAGCTTTATCAAAGACAGCAATTCAAAGCTTTTAGTGCAAATGCATCACAAATGCTTATGCTTAGAAATTCTCTTTCTAAGATGTTTCTGAGTGTTTACAGACTCTGCCACGGTAGGTAAAAGAACAAAAATATCTTTGATGATTTAGCAGACGAAAGGGTAGTACAGAAAAAGAGATGAGAAAGAATGGGATGCAATACAGTGTTGAAAAATAATTGATACTGTTACAGGAAGAAAGGCTAAACTCAAAAAGAAAGACAGAGACGGAATAACAATGAAATACATTTGGTATTAGCTGCTCAAATTTTACAATTAGATACATAAGCGTTTGTAGATCAGTAAAGTTTTGTCACGTTCATACTACACATTGACCTGAAACTACTTTTGAGTTTCTCAGCTTTCCTCCCTGTTGCTTTCTCTTTGACAGACTTTTTGAAGGTCTTAGATATGAAATCTCTTAGTGAGACACACATCAAGTAATTATATTTGTGGCAGAAGAGATGAAGGTGGAGGAATGCAAACCAGGTTTTGGTTATCACACAAGGATCTGACAGGAAAAGAAAAGCAAGAGGACACCCTAATTTCCTCACCAGCTACTCTGGCCAAGTTGGAATGGTGAAGGAGAAGCCTATATGTCAAGCAATGCACAAGGGAAGCACAAGGGCTATGGCTACACTGTTCAACAGTTATATAGCGATACCATCAAAATGCTTGCATCTCCATGTAACAGTGGGCATCAGTTTTGGAGGGAAGACCTTGGGTTGTAACAGGAAAAAGTCTGTAAGTGGCCCAAGAAATCAGTCTGTGCACATCTGAAAGGAACTGGTACCTCAGCATCTTGCAGTTTTAGTAAAGATTATAATTAGGTTTTATCACCATGGTATCTCTCTATGTGCTATAAAGTCCCTGCAGTCTCCTTTCCCAAACAAAACACCACAGATATACTTGAGAGAACAGTAAGACTTTAAGACAAGAACTTTAAAAATAAGTTTGGATGACCTGTGCAAAACTGTTCAATCTTTTTTTTTTCCCCCTCCTAGATTGCGAATAGTCTTTAAATAAAAATTGAAAGCTGTTAATAATTTCAAAGCACAAGATGGACTTAGTCTGGTGATAATTGCTGTGAAGTGAGAATTTCTGTAAAATTCAGCTTTACTTGTTGCAGAGTGTGGAAAACGTAGAGTAGATGAACTAAAGGGATAGGGCTACAGACTACTATTAACCCCAAGCTAAGGAAATCAGATTGGCTTCTATTTTTCCTTCCACTTTCCACCTTTTTTCTTTTGCTGTAATGCCTGCCTCACCCTCTCCATTCCTCTGCTCCACTGCTATTTTTACTTGTCTCCAATTTGCAACTGGCCTTTATTTACTTTTTTTCCCATTCCTGCACACTCATTCTTCTGCAGAAAGCAGCAGGAACTGATATTTCTGTACTGTTATTCCTCTTCAGTCTATTCCCAGGCTCTTTTTTGTTATCACTACCTTTTTCTTCATTCTCCCTTTCTATAGTTTTGCTGCCTTTTGAAGGGGCTGGAGAGGTAAAGATGTAAAACACCAGAAGCTGCTGAGGACTCGTTTTTCTTAGAATATGCCAGTTCTTTAAAAAATTGAGCAATTGCATTACTCAGGTCCAGATTAGCCATAATCTGGCGGATTCATGTTTGTCAGGTCAGACTTGTGCAAGACTTGCCTGCTTTGTTGTCCACCATGAGTGCCACTGGTTGACTGCCTTCAAGTCAGGACTGACAGATGATGCAGAGCCTACATCACCTTAATCATCTACCAGGGCTGGGATCCTCAGGCCAACAGCTGAACTTTGGAACAGTTGGAACACATCAGCATGGGTGTTTCCATCAGTGAGAATCTAAAAATGATGGAGTCTTCTTCCAAAGCTGCCACAAACACAAATTTGAATGACTACATCTAGGAAGTTGAATTATTTTTTTTTTTTTTTTAACCCTCTCCATATTGCAGGTTTGCTGGGAGAGTTGGGAAACAGAGTTTTCCTCCTCTGTGTTCCAGTGCCCAGAGTCCCAGCAGCTTCTGATGGCAGAAGCACTAAAACCAGCAAAAATGTGTGTAGTTACTGGCTGTAGTTTGGCACACACTTAGGAGCAAGGAGGGGATGCATTATGCTCTGTGCAAAGGGAATCTTCTGAAGATGCAGGTGTAGGTGCTACAAATCCAACAATCCTTCCAGGGCATAGAGACCTGAGATTTCAGAGAAATACATAGTTACTAAAATGCAGCCACATATATAGCATGTTTGGCAAATGTTTCAAGGGATGAGGAAGGCACTTTTGGTTCCATAATTTCAAATTCACATTCTGTGGAAGATTGGCCATGAGTTTATGTGTCCCAAATTACCATACCTCACTACATCAAAATAAACACTGAATTCAGATCAGTTCTTACATTTACTTATGATTGATAGAACATAACTTGACATAACTTTAGACATATAGAGTTACAAGTCTCTATATAACTTGAGGCCAAGTTATAGAGACATATCTTGGTCTGGCTCCTTCCAAGAGAAAAGAATCATGCTTCCTGACTGGAAAAATAAAAATGGCAGGAAGTTGTTTAATATGATTGCAATTAAATGTTAATATTCAGGCAGCTAGAGGAAGAAAAAAATATAGCATAGGTACATAGTCTTGCTGCAGAGATGTTATATTTACAAGGTAATCTCCAACACAGTGCTTGCAGCTCATGTTTGTTCGCATACTTCAGAGGAATGTTTTCTAATAATCCAAAGAAGTTTACAGTGTTGTGTTGAGTTGACTCCAGTCGAAATCAGGTCAGCAAGCAAGAGATCCATCATGAAAACAGCTGTATAGCACTTGTGTGTGCTGTGCAAGTGGCTCCAGCTTCCACTTTGGTGACGAAATCACAATACATATTTTTCAAGATTTTGGCAGTCACACAAGCATGTTTTCATGGAGTTATAAAATCCTGAGCAGAACTAAACTTGAATCTTAAGTTTTAAAACTTCTTTATTCTCATAGCCCATAGAATGTATCACCCCTAGGTTTTGCAGGTAACCCTCAGTAGGTCTGGCAGAGTTTGCCCTTCTCTGCAACAGAATATATGAAGTAAGAGCAGGTAGGATTTCAAGTCTTTGGAAGTGAATAAGGGAAAGAGTAAGGTTTCAGAATCTGTGTATGTAGCCATTAATATATTCACTATGATATATAATAGTGTGTTTAAAATGCATCTTATCAGAGTACCAACTGTTTTTCAACAACTTATTTGTGAATTTTTAAGTGTGAATGCATATCCAGAGGCTCAACCTGGTAGTCTTCAAAAACCTCAATTTTCACAGGATGTCTCTAACTAATCACTTTTGAAAACATTGTCTGTTACTAATTAAGTCTGGCACATTTCTGTCAGATAGGCAGGAAATGTTATTTGCCACACTATAGATGGGTCAATTATAACACAGAGAAGTTGCACATCCCTTGCAAATCAACAGCAGGGCCAAATACAAAAATAAAGAATTCTAAATAAGATCAGGGGACAAACTAAGATCCTAAGTAATGACTCTACTCACATAAGCATTAAATCAAAGCCATTCCAAATTTAACAGGAGAGAAAAAAAAGAGACGCCTTTTCAAAATATCCAACAGTGTAACAATCAGATCATGGGCTTGGTACATGGAGCATGCAGTTTAAAGCCTTTCTGTCATTCATACTGAGCACTATGTTGATGTGTGTCTTGTTGGGAGAATAACTTCTGCCCTGAACCCACAGAATTTTTCCAGGCAGATGTTTTCTAAGTTGTTCTGCCTTGCAAAATGGCAATTAATTTAAGTGAATCTGATTTTTACAAAATCAAGCATTAAAATAAGCCTTACCCAGCTGAAATCCCTATTGGAAACCCTTGGCAAAAAATGTTTTTCACTGCCTGTTTGAAATCAGAAAACAAATGCTAGACTCAAAGTACTGCAAGATATTTAGCAATTTTTTACAATGGCACAGACTTTCATTTAGTCCTTAGGAGCAGCTTTGTAACATGATGACACTGACTTCTGATAGTAAACATTAAATGGTCTTATTCTGCACAACAGTTGGATCCTGAGAAATTCTTCTGTGCTCAGCGGTAAGACTGCTGATACTACTACCAGAAACCTTACATTTTCCTGCTTCAGTGAAATGGTTTTGCCACACTCTTGTCACTGTTAATGATGATATTTAATACAGCCCATAATGTGCTACCATTATGTCTGTCCACAGGAAAATGAAGTTTGTAGCTGAAGCTGCTCACAATCTTTCTCATTTAGGCCGTGTCTGAACTCAAGACCTTTCTCAGCATAGCATTTTGGTTGCCCTTTTAATTCTAGCTGGTACCGTAACACCAATAAAAACTTCAGTGTTCAATGCAGTACAAAATCACCACAGATATCCTCCCCTCACTATACAGGGACAACTACATGACTGAATGCCCTTTTACAGGGCTGTAACAACAACCGATGGGTTGTATTACTTTAACTACAGTGGTATATTTAAAGTGGCACCATTTTGGAGCACAGACAAAGCCTTATTTACCACTTGAGGTATAACAGCTGCATAAAAATTTGCATTTCATAGATAAATCAACCCATGATAGTGGCAAAATACTGCATTTAGCATCTCTCTGTGTCACCAAAAGACTAAAAAAGACTTCAGACACCTGCTAATGGAAAAGAGAGAGGCTGCTTATTTTTTTTTACCTTTAAAGTTTTTTTATATTAAGCTTTGTATTTATTAGGAATTACTGATTTTATTTCCCCTGTGGAAATTGAAACTTTGCTGAAAAGCGAGGAGAAAGAACTTCCAGTGTTTTCCTGATTTTTTTCAACAGCTGTGATTCTGAGCTTTTGTACTCCCAAATCCAAACCTGTGGTGACCATATCTAGGAGACATTATTGCAGAAACAAATATTGAGCTACTCCGTCCCCACGCAGTATGCATTTTGTGCCACAGAGGGACAGGGTACTTGCCACATAGCTGCTGCTCTGTGAGTGTTAGGCAGGTCCCATATGCAGCTCGGTCAGGTTCCCAGAGTAAATATGAATTTCCTAATGCTTTGGTAGTGTCTATCATTTGGGAACATATGGAGTATGATAGGATCTGCTCATTTTCCTTTTTCCTTTTTTTTTTTCTTTTCAAAAATTCAAAGGGGATGTTGGGGTTTCCTGAAGATCCAGCTTTCTTTTATCTACCATCTGTCCCATCACTTAGTTACTTAAGCAGATCAGCCATAAGAAAATACTGCCCGACCATGGTTTTGGTTTTTTTTGAAAGTAGTTTAGACTATGTTCTCTTTTTTCACAACACAGTAAAGTGAGCTGCAATCATGTGCCACACTGGAAAATATAACTTAGCTCTACACTTCATCTTTTTTAACTCTCTAAGTCTTCAGGCTATTCAGTATCTATCCAATAGATACTATTCAATACACAGCTTTTGTGTAAAAAGGAAAAGTAAGCAGGATCAGATTAATCTTGCTATTAATATTGCTGCTAGTTACAGAACTTCATTTTGGCAGGACTACACAGTGAGCAAGTGCAGGGCAGTGGCTCATACTCCTACTGGCTGTGAACACCTTCTGTACAACTCACACAATCTGTACTAAAGCAGCAGAAGGGATCTTTTGGATTTCCAATACATCACTAATGTGTCACTAAAAAGTTCCATGTTTCCACCAAGCAAGAATTTGCCATATGCACACTGTACCCTTCTGTACCTGCACAGAGGTGGCTGGACCAACACACAATTCTTGAACCCCACAAGACACCACCACACCATTTCCAACCAGGCAGTGCACCCAGAAGCTAGTAGAACAATGTGAGCTTCCTACTAATACAAGGCTTCAGTGTGAGATATACCTTCAGAAAGTAAGCCTAATAAGCAGAATTACTGTTAAGTGCCTTTACGGCTTTGTGAATGTTCAGTTCACTATCCCTTTCTCCTTAGCTGACTCTTTTTACTTCAGCTGATAGCAAGAATCTAGTGCAACTCTAGCCTTGAGACAGAAAGATACTGACCAGCCAGTGAAAAACTATCAGCCTCAGCAAACTTGCAGATACTATGGTTCACTGACTATCTAAATTGCATTTATACAGCTCTCATCATAAGAAATATGTTGGGTAAGTTCAGGGGCAGGTTAGCCTGATTGCCACTGGTTTATAAACTTTCTAATTTCTTTTGTTATTTTCAGTTTGCATTTAACAGTTTCTAGGAAAGATCTGGTTTTATTTTCAAAGCAGTTTTGAAGTTAGCTAGATATCAGTGAAAGCTGCCTGTTACCCAGTAATGGGGTTCTTCTTTTCCTCAGTTTTTGGTTTGTTTTTTTTTAACAGAGTGGCAAGAAATAAGTTCTCCAATAAATCCTCATTTGGTATTTCTAAATGCTGGTCAGGACAAGCCTTCTCCAGGACTTTAAATTCTTGAAGTCCATTCAGCCTTCTGCCTATTGGCTGCAGCTACCAACAAAGGCTTATTTAATGAGTGCCAATTGTGACAGTACATTTTGCAATGCTGAAGGACCAAAGTGCACACAACTTTTGCTGAGAAAAATGCCTCATCTCAATCGAGGAGAGTGTGAAGCAAATGAAAAAACCAAAAAAGCAACAAAACCCAACCAGTATTGAGGAACTTTTGTCTAATAAAGACTGAAAAATATTTTAAACCTCATTAGAAAAGTAGTTTGCCTATTTTTCCTGTTTCATACACTGTGCAGGCAAGGAACACATATGCTGTCACATTCGTATTTTACAGGCTCTTTTTTTCCCCCAAACCTTCGTACCTTAGATTTGAACTTTAAACTTGTGACAGTGTTATGTTCATTAGAATAAGAATTACTTGCTATTTCCATTGCAAAGCTCCCCCCCAGAGGTTATCTTAGCTGTTTTAGAAATCATATCAGGAGAAAAGCTGGCATAAAGGTTGACAGCTCACTCTAGATAATAATTTCCCCTTCTCTTAAGTGACTTTAAGGAGAAAGGAGTGTGTAGCTTGCCAGTTCAGTTTTTAGTGGTCAAGCACTCACATCTGACCACCACCAATGCACTGACTAAATTAGCTTTTAAGTATTTTACTGAAATGCAAGAAAATCACAAGCTTGCTCAGGAGAAAGAATCTCAAATATTCATCAGCTATCAGGCTGTATTTATTCCATCCTCCCAGGGCAGAACTCATTACACAGAACGGCATGAACTCTGAAGCCCTCTGACATAGGCTAGCACTTGAAGGGAGGCTGGGGTTTAGATTACTGTTGATTTATCAGTTTCCTTGAGAGTTGAACTGATTAGACTAATGGCTTGTATGGGATATGATTTCTGGAGAAAACTCCTCTATCATGGAGGCAGGCAGATGAAGCAACTTAGTTCTTGTAGGAAGCAGAAACTACAACTCTGGGCAACAGCCTATTAAAGTAGAAACTTTAAGGAAATACACAGGCACTGAAAGAATCACAGGTTTAGGAGAAAAGGTCACTTTGCATATTATACTTTTTCTACATATATTAATAAAACTAAATCCTGGACAGAGAGACTGAAGCAGTCTGGAAACAATGCCAAACCCTCCCAGGCTGAGTTAGAAGGAGGAAAACAAAGGAAGAAAACTGTCCCTTTAACACTGCACTTCACCACGACCTGATTACAGGCTTTCTGCAATCACTAGGAATCTTTCGCTCTTTCTGTTGGACTTTGGAGCCAGTGTGGTTGGAAGATAAGGGTTCACTATAGCAGTTAAAGTGGGGCATCACAGGCAGCAGGTGGAAAGCCTTTCTTAGAAGTGGTTGTGATAGTAGCACATATTAAGGAAGAAAAAACCTGAGAATATTAACTTGAAATGTAAGTATGATTCATCTGCTAATCACTGCATCTATCCCTGAAACTGTTGTCTCTTATTTAAGAAGGATAATAAGACTGTCCGTTATAAAATGCATAGTCCTGAAAGTGTGTATCAGTACCTAAGATACAGGGAGCTTATTTTCTCACTGTCTTTTAATACAAAATCAGAAGACCAATTCAATTCACTGCCATTAGGAAGAATAAAATCCAACCCTGAAAAAAACCTAATACCCAGCATACAAGTGGACTCTGAAATTCGCTTCTCTTGGAAGCCAGGAACTTGACAAGATACAAAAAGTAACTGGATATTTACACAGAAATTAAGTTATATATCGAATTAATCATTTTGAGGAGCAAATGTTTGGAAAAGATGTTAAATTATACATTTCAGAAATTTACGTCCCTGCCCATGGCACGGGGGCTGGAACTAGATGATCTTAAGCTCCTTTCCAACCCTAACTATTCTATGATTCTACGGTTTAGGAGCTGTTAACTAACTGACACAGGCAATGAGCAGGTTAATTTGATTAGCCGCAAACAAATAGTCAACTGTAGTGGTGTGGAAATAAAAGAGCTTCTGAAAGTAGAACAGAATCTGAATCTTAGGCAATAACTTAAATGACATACTGCCAGTAAAAGAAATATTACGTAAAGCACCACACGCTGCGGTTTTCTCATACTTTTATTAAGCTGATCTTAGCTTGTACAGGACCCCCGGAACCAGATGAACCTTATATCTAGTACACCCCAGTACCTTCAGAGCTTGGCAACGTATTTACCTTGATGCAAGAGATCATATATAAGTATTATACAGTTATTTACACACATAATCTTAAAAAGACAGGATTATATGAGCCACCACCCAGTAAAGTAGGTCAGAGTTGAAAGCCCATTTGCAGATAGGCGGGAGGACACTAAACAGCTTCCACTACCAACTTCTTGTTATGTGGTGATGGGTCTTCATTTTCCAGGGCTATCAGGCTCCTTCAAGTCCTTATGAAGAAGATGGTTTAAAATGCACAGTTTCCTAGTCTGGTGCAAAACCACTGAGTAACATTTACCTGATTTTTTGACATGAGGAGGTTTCATTAGCAGTAGCACAGCTGCGTGTGCATTTGCTGTTAAGTGGATATTATGCCTAGCTCATCCCTGTCACTGGGTTCAAGAACAGAATTAGGTTCTGAGAAACAGAACTGGGAGGCAAATACAAAATCAACACTGTGTTTGCTGTAAAGGAAGCAAGAGGTAAGGAAAATTAGGAACCAAAGCCTTGTGTCTTTGACCTAACTTGTTTTCAGTGTTGTTACATGTATTGCATGAACTGGCAAACTACACAAAAATGTCATTTCAAGCTCTCTGAATGCAAATTCTTGGAAATGAAACATGGGATCTATTAAAAAAGAGTCAGCGATTTGGGGGAAGAAGGCCCATACATAATTTCTAATGAAACCTTCTTAAGAAGGCAAGTAGTTAGAACTGGCTTCATTTTTCATGCAGCCATTAACTTCTTTAATGATAATGTGCTGGAACAAAGATGCAGCTATTTCAGAGCCTGGTTGAGCTTTGTTACTGCAGTTAAGACCAAAGCGTGCTTTCAACTTTGCAGCTCATGATGAAAGAAAGTTGTTGCACCAGAGGGAGTTCCTGGCAATACTCTCTTAGATTCCCAGAGATGAGCTTGCCTTGGGTAATCTCGCAGAAAACAGTGCAATGTGGCTGGGTGCCAAGGTCAGCAACAAGCTTAGGACACAAAATAAGAATCACTTGGGCCCTCTGTCCCCTGGAGCACAAGTGACATAAAGTATCTTCCAAGAAGACAGTGGGATCCTTCTCCCACTGGGAAATCAGCTTCTCCCTCTTTTGCTGCTTACTTTTAGCTTTGGTCAGTGATGTGAAAAGGTTACAGTAGTACTCACTCCTCTCTTGCACCTCCCTGGCAGTTTCTAAGGACATAACTTAATTTTACCATGTACACTTTCAGAGAGAGAGCAAGATCATTCATGGGTGCTAGTAACTGTTTGGGACAAGAAATGCCTAGGAAACAGACATTTATGTGTGGGTCTGTTTCAATGGGAATTAAATATCAATTCAATTACAAGGCCATTTACATTTTGCCTTTGATTTGGACACTGGATGTAATCTTATTCTTCTAAAGATATAGTTTTTGCATAATTCATAACAACGCCTGATACTCTAGTTACATTTCTGCTTTCTGAATGAACCAGGGTGTGCTCTGGGATGAAAATATCACCTTATTTACTCCAGACTCACCTTAAACCCCCTCTCCCAGATTTTACACAGCCTTTTTGCATTTTGCTGTTATAGATGCCAAGCCATTAGTATGCTTACCCTCTTGTACTAACCTGAAATTATTAAATTAAATGTTTGTGATTGTGGTTATATTGGTTCTTGAATGTGGACAGTTCAATACAATTTCTAACCTGCACATGCTTGCCGCCTGGGGGCTGTGAGTCATGTTTGTTTTAAAAGAGGCAGCACTCACAGACTGTCACTCACCTGGGTTATTAGAAACAGAGCACTTTAAGAATTACTCTGCCACCTCCTCGCCTCTAAATATAGCTAGCACGCGTGGGTCTTAAGCGATTTAGCTAGTCTGAGAAAAGGCCTCATTCCAAACAATCAATTAAAAATCCATCATTTTAAGAACTATGTAGCCTTAGGCCAAATGCATCTTGGATGTAATACCTTTGACTGTTTAATGCTGATATTAATTATTTGTATTACAGCTCCAGATCCTAACTCAGAATGAGATTTCTTTGCACTAGCAGGTAACAAGACCTGTTCCAAAGAATGAACTATTTAAGCAGGCATGATGGACAAAAAGCAGCAGAAGAAAATCATCATTATTCCCTGCTTCACGGATGGGAAACTGAAAGACAGATTCAATGACCTGCCAAGGGTCACATAGGAAAAGAAGTAATTCATAAATCCCAGCACAAGGTCTTAAGCCATGTGATTTCCTCTCATTCTTTAATCAATAATAAAACACCACAGATGTCTAAGAATCTAATACCTACAAAATTGCTCCAAGGTCTGTAGGCATGGTACAATTAATTTCCATTAAGAGCAATCTAATGTGAGGGCACTCTGTACTGACCAGAAAAGTAGGCCTTGCAGAATTTGCAGGTTTTAAAAATCAGGGATGATCTAATTAAAATAAAAATGAGGGGAAACAGTTGCCAAATCTTTGACCCAAGCTAAAACCAAAGTAACTGATTCAGAGAGTAAAACAGTTAGGAAAGAAAGTCAGGTCTAGAGGAAGAAAAGTCTGAAAGTGGAAGTATTTAGAATGGATTTTCCTTTTTTTTTAAGTGAGAGTGTTGTTTCTTATGTGTTCTGCTGGCTTGACCTTTAGGGCTGTACTCAGCCACAATTTTTAACTTCCTCCTCCCCTTTTTAGCACAAAGGATTACCAAGAGAAATTCTCACAGATTCACCTCTGTTGCTGCGTTGCTTCAGCCAAGACTTGCAGAGCTAAGCCATCCCCCTGGCTTAGGGCTAGAGACCACAGACACCAATATGGCGGATGATCAAATAGCGTTTATTGCGCACACAGCGAGCATTATATACCTTTCGCAATGCGGAACTGAGCGTGTCAGCCAATCGGGGCAAGTCAGCGGTTTTTACCTTATAAGGTATAATTCTACGTGGTGCTTATAGCTTACTTCGAGCGCCAGGCCTTACTCTACAATTCCCCCTCTCCATGCTATAGGGTTCATAATAGTGCATCTACTTGTCTATAATTATTTTACAAACTTAAGCGAATACAATCGTTCTATAACGCATAATATTAGCCTGTTACAATAGATGTGAGGTTTATCTATTGAATGCTGACACTTTATTGAGCCCAAATAACTGTTTATATAACTTCTAACTGTCCACATGAACTCTATATAGTC
>NW_009923085.1:213635-238095 GCF_000696875.1 Nestor notabilis | reverse complement strand
GGAAGACTGATTCTCTCCTCGTATGGTGTGTGTGGGGGTAGGGCTGTGAGGAGGAGGAGGAGGGATCTGGAGGTCCTGGGCAGGGTTGCGGAGCACCCCTAGTTGGGAGCGCTGTTCCTCTTGCCTGCAAGTGGTGCCTGTATGTGAGGCACGTTTGTTGGACGACACTGCTGTGTGGTGGGCAGAAAGGCTTTCACCTCCATGAGGCAGGGGTAATCCTCCATTCCTTTCTTTTCTCAGCCCAGGAGGAGTTGGAGAAGGCAGTAACCGCAGCCCCAGTGGTTCTGGTGGAGGTGACTCTGCAGCCAGGGGTAGTGAGACCCTCGGGCAGGGAGTGAGAGCACAGTGAGGAGGAGGCTAAGGCAGATGGTGGGCACGGTTACAACTAGTGGCACTTGGCCTTCCAGTATCTGAAGGGGGCCTACAGGGATGCCGGGGAGGGACACTTCATCAGGGAGTGTACCAATAGTACAAGGGGCAAATTTAAACAGGGGACACTTACATTAGATGTAAAGATGAAAGAAATTATTTACTGTGAGAGTGGTGAGGCTCTAGAACAGGCTGCTCAAGGGAGTTATGAATGCTCCATCCCTGGCAGTGTTCAAGGCCAGGCTGGACGTGGCCTTGAGCAATCTAGTCTAGGGGAAGATGCCCCTGCTGATGGCAGGGGGGTTGGAACTAGATGATCTTAAGTTCCTTTCCAGCCTAAACCATTCTGTGATTCTGTGTCTTGCTGTTGGAGATGGGACACATGCTTCGATAGAAGATGCCAGAGGCAGACATCACACTAGAAGAGAGTGTTGCTCAACCTTAAGTCAGGAAAAATAGGTATTTGAATATTAGAGCCAGGGTCAGTGGTGTTGGTTTTGTCACCCAGTTTCCCTTGAATTCCTCTGGGAGATGTCCAGCTTTTAAGCTGTACTAGTTAGTGGAAAGTACTGTAATTATGAGTAACGGCTTAGATGTGCTTTGCCTGTGGTGTTGCTCTACATCCTGCCAACTTTTACTGAACTTGCAGCTTCTGCTGAGAGGAGTGTGACAGATGTACTTGGGTAAGCAGCGTTCAGCAGAGCTGGTAGTAGGGACTTTGGGGTGGTTTAATTTGACTGGGCAGAAAGTAATGCCAAGAGGTGCAGAAGAAAATCTCTGTTAGCATGAAAACGTCAAGAGAGCTTCTTTGGCTAAGCTTGAGCAAGTTAGTATTCTGAAGCTTCATGCAGTCATTGGCTTCTTTGTCAGCAGTGTGTATATCTGCACATGCATCCTTTTCTGGGACATGGGTGAGAACTCTTTGGGGATCTTGGGGCAGTGTAGGTAAGGATTGGGTAGTGGGAGGCTCCGTTAGTGCGTATTTCTAGAGGCTGAAGAGAAGCTGATAGTGGTCAGGCATGTATCCATCGGGATGAAGACAGGGTAAACATTGTTTGTGTTAGGATAGTTTTGGGGATTACTGGTCTCAACTCTTCTGGGGTTTTGCTGTTCTCTAGGTCCAGGAGTCTCCTGCCTGTGGACATCAGGTAGATGCCTACCTAGCTTCCTGTCTTCAGTTCCTAATATCTCCTTTTCTGATCCCTGACAAGGTTTTGCAGTTTGTCTTCTGCATTTCTTCTGTATTACCCTGGACCTAGTTGTAGTGGGGGTGTGCTTGGACCTCCAGGGGTTTCCAGTGAGTTTTGCACGAGGCATGTCCTTTCTTAGGGACTAGGGAATCAGAAAGCTCTTCAGTAAACTCCTCTCTGTGAGGAGTACTGGCTGGGGTCTAGCACACAAGCTAGTTAGTGGGTGAGTTAGGTCTTCATGTGCTTTTGTCATCTTGCATGTGACATGGAATAGGAGTAGTGTGGCTTCTGGACACAAGAGTATCCACCTTGCCCTCCCTCTTAGAGTATATTGTCTATAATTTCCAGAGTGAGAATGACTGCAATGGATAAATAAGGCAAAATTAAACAATAATGAAGAGATAACCAAGATACTTTGGCAGTGATATTTTTTGTTGTTGTTGTTCCTTTACCTGTGGTGGCAAATGTGTGGCAGTGTAGATGGAAAATATGAAATTTAATTTGAGTGTGTCCAAATTTTGGGACCATTTTCTGGGATACGTGTTCATAGGTGATCTGTTTTCTGTTGATACAATGACTTTGTTGCCTAACTGTAAAGTTGCTGATGAACATTGTCTTCTCCATCTAGTCCCACTCATAAAAAGCATTAACAGCCTAACTGATGTGCTCGGGAGTGGTTTTGTGTAAACTCTTTCTGGTTGGCTTTATGTCAAGTTAATTAAGTTAGATCAGAATACCATTTGAAGTATTTGAAAGTAGCTGGCTGCTCTCACCTAGAGCAGATCAGGGAGAGCTCACAAGTACAAATTCTCAGCAGATTAGCAGAGGTGGTAATGTTGTCAGGGAAACAAAGTAGAAGTTGGTGGTGTTTTCCGCTGGTGCATGTAGATATGGAATAGATCTATCAGATCTACCTCTAACACCAGTTCTGCTATTTGGACCTTATTTAAAAATCAGTATCATTGGAGTTTAAGGATACTAGAATGGATCATTCATTGCTCATGGAAGTTTGTAGGGCAGAGAAATAATACAAGAAGCTCTGTGACATGGCCTTTCCCAACATTCCTCTGTCTTGTTCTTTTAATATTGCTCTCACTTTTTTCCTTCTCTGACATCTTTAAAAGAGATAGGCTTAGGTATGGAATGGTTTTTAAATTGATGTAGGGGAGTTTAAGGTAGAGGAACAGGACAGTGTTGGTCTTCTTTGTGGTTTAATACATCCATTTTTACTGGGTCATCTGGAGTTAAAAGGAAGTTGGCCACTGAAATACTTAAAGCGGTCTCTTGGTTGAAATTAAACCGAACCTGTATATCACCAAGTTGTGATCCTTTTGAATGAAAAATAAGAAAACTGGGAATTAGCCCAATATGCAATATTGCATGTGATATAAAATATCTTCAAAATTATCAACTGAATTTGGCAATTGTTGTCAGAAACTCCTATTTTGTGGAAGTCAAAAAAAGACATTTTTATGGTGATTTCTCATTCCACCCTCCTCCCAGAAATGTACTAGCTTAAAGTACATGCATCTCAGCACAAGTAGCTTTTACAAAAATAATTCACCTGTAAGATTTCTGAGTAACGTTTGTGAAAGTTTAATTATCTGCAGGTGAAAATTTGAAATCTGCCTTGCAAGAGCTTTATGTGAAATAAGTTAAGACTGGGTTTTAACAAGGGTGTTATTACCTTTTATCTAGAGATGAAATGCATACATTAAATTACTCTTGTTGATTTTACCAGAGAGAGCTAGGCTGATTAGAGTGGTGGTGTGATCTACGTGCTTTAAACAGATATAAACCCTCAGTTTTCAATAATACTCAATGTGTAAGCTCAAAATTTGACATTTGGAAATCTCAGTTGATGGATGCTACTCAATATGTATTCAAAGCTGTGTAGCCTACCTTCCTCTTCATCTGCTCAGGCTTTATAGGTAGTCTATTTCTTTGAGTTCTGTGATTTTTCTGTCCTGCTGCTATTGGTTTTGTGAACCTTGCCAGTGGAAACTGTTCACATCTTTTAATGATCTATTAAAACAGACTTGGAAGTATTACATTTTTCATAAAATCTCTACTTGACACCTCGATAGTTTTGTAAGCCATTGAGGCAACTTATGGACTCAAGCACATGCTCTTGGGGGTTGTGTGTGTGTGTGTAATGAACAGTTCTCAAGTATGCTGAAGAGGCAGATATGTACTGAGAAGTAAATTAGTAGGTGTCAGACAATGAACTACTATTCCAGTATTTTTTGTACCCGGTAGGATACTAAAGAACTGCAGGGCCTTCTGGGGAGGGGGTGGCCCCACTAATACCTCCATGAGTTCACCCAAGAGCCATGACTGCTGTCCACCAATGATCCTGGGGAGCAGCTAAGTGAGGGGCTTTAACTGTGTGCAGCGATCCCGCTAATGGGGCTCCTTCCCCAGCATTCTCCCACTGGTTCTTCTGGGGTCTTTGAGGTCACAGTCATTAATCTTTATTCACATAACCTAAAGAAAAAAATCTTGATTTTTTTTGACACTGTAGTGTCAAAACGGAAATGTGGAGTGTGGAAGAAATGTGTTTATCTGGAGCTATTTTCTGAAGCATTTGTTTACCAGGCCTTTACCCTGCAGAACATTTACCTGATTTTGTGATGACTGATCTCATACAGCAGCTGGAATACACTTCATCCTCATTGCTTCAGGGGATCTGAAAATATAGGTGGGAAAGGGACATGGCTCTAGTAAAGCTGTAGGAAGGCTGCAAGCAGTGTTTGCATGTGGTCCTTGCAGGTGAAGGAGTCTGCCTTTATGAACAGAAGCCATAAGGGTTCAATTGTTACAAGTACAGGTGAGGGTCTCTGTTTCAGGAAGATAACAACTGCGTACTTTGCAGCATAGTAATGTTTTCTTAAATAGGAATGCTTAAAAAAGAAGGGAGGTAAGAGCTTCGAGTTCCCTTTTTTGGGATCTAACTATCATTACTCCATTTGCAGTAGCCTCCAACACCAAACTGCTCTTCTGTGGATGTTCCCAGGAAAATGAATTTATGTTTAGTGTGCATGAATCGTAAACTCGGTGCTTGTTGCAGCCACACAGAAGTAATAAATAATTGGCTAGTTACGTGCTTTGCCGTAGTATTTTATTATAATCTCTGTTGGCTGTTAGTGTGACTGGAACAATTTTGGAAAAAATTCAGATTTTTTTTTTTTTTTTTGGATAATACATGTATGTGAAATGCTGAGCATGAGGTTTAATTGCAAGTTATGTCTGGGGCTTGTTGCATGCTGTGTTATAGAAAATGTAGCCCTTGCTTGCATGCTGCATTATCTTCTCAAAATGTGATTTTAATTTTTTTAAAGTTTTTTTTTTAATTATTTTTTTTGAAAGAGCACTGCATTCAATTTTGGACCCCCAATAAGAAAAAGACCTCACTAAAGTGGATCCAACTCAGTGGAGGGCCATTGAATTGCTGGGGGCTGGAGCACTTGCCCTGTGAGGAGAGGCTGGGGGAGCTGGGCTTGTCAGTCTTGTAGCCAGGATGACTTTGGGATTGGACGGGGGAGATCATGAAGGAGGTGTTTGGGGTGAAGATGAGAGTCCATAGATGTAAGTTCAGAGAAGAGAGACTCAGTGTGTATTGCTTTTTCCCCATGAGGATGGCCAGGCAGAGGTGCAGGTTGCTTGAAGAGGCTGTCCAGCTTTTGTCCTTGATTGATTTCAAGAAGATTTTAAGATGATTTCGTGAAGCCCTTGAACAGCCTGGTCTGACCTCAGAGCTCACCTGCTATGAGCAGGAGGTTGGACGAGAGGCCTCCTGAGGTCCCTTTCAGCCTAAATTTTTCTCTGATTTCATGATCTGAGCTTTAAATTGCAGTATTAGTCTGCATGATTAAAGTATCTCTTACTACTTACTAAACAGTTCATAGTAGAAGAGTGGTTTGTCTTAAACCTGTGTAGGTTGCCTGACCAGCTGACTCTGATCATGTCATACTGAACCACTACATGTTTATGTTAACAACAACTTAAAGAATGCTATTTAATTTCTGTGTTATGCTTAGATTGTAAGCACTGATTAAACTTACTTTGTTTCAGATAAATGCAAGTGAAATTCAAAGATTTTCAGATTTCCCATTGTCAAAGAAAACCCTAAAAGGTAAGTACGAAAGTTTTCTTTGGAAACCAATGTAAGTAAACCTGACTATATTATTTACCTGCATCTGAACATTTTTTTTCTCTAATTTTTAGCTAAGTATTGCCATGTACAGTGTTTTGTGAATGGAGGAACACAGCTGTGGGCAAGACAAAAATAATGGTTGTTTTTGTTTGTTTGCTTTTTCTCTATTTCCCTCTTGTGCTGTCACTTCTCTTCCCACGCTGCAAATACTAGGATTGCAGGAAGCTCAGTACCGCATAGTAACAGAGATACAGAGGCAAACCATAGGTTTGGCTTTACAAGGTAAAGATGTACTTGGAGCTGCGAAGACTGGATCTGGTAAAACTTTGGCTTTTATTGTCCCAGTAAGTAATTTATGTCCTTCCATTTGTACTCAAACCAAGTTATCTGTGAAGTATTGGATGTCAAACAGCTTAGGTTAATAGAAAAGTTATAATTCAGCTAATCTAAATGTTCCAAGAAAGCCAAGGAATATTCTGACATTTTGATCCTTATGTTAGTAGAGCATGTGATTTAGGAAGTGCTTTGGTTTTTTTTCCTCAGGAATCTGTTTTCCTGGTGCAACTCTGGTTGTCCAATTCTTAAAAAATTTGAAAATTTAAGTATATGAAAATAAAAAGGTGAAATTTCTTCAGTTCCTTAGAGGTTTTTGTGTTTGGTTGGTTTTTTTTTTTTTTTTTAGATAAGTGATTTGGACCATATATAGCAAACTTAAGCTTAGTGATTGTGGACTTCCATTTCCTTGTTGTCTTTTCTGAACTCCATAGAAATCACTTCTAGATGCAAGCAGGAAAATAGGATGAAGATCCCTGTCATGGATAATACATGTTTGGCTGTTTTACTCAAAACATCATGCTGTGGATACAAACCCCATCATGTTATGATTAGATAAAGGGAAAAATAAATGTTGTTTTGATTATGGATTTTTGTTTAATCATTGCTTGCATTTTTGTGAGCATAAATTTCTTTGGAGCTTATTCTGTCAGGAACTGTAGGACCAGCAGTAGGTGCTTTGAGTACCCTCTGTCATGGAGATTTCTGCTTAATGCTTTTAAAAAACTTTTTATTAGTAAAGAACAAAAAACCATAGGCGGCTTCAAATGATAGTCTTGTGAAACAAAAGTGAGAGAGCACGATTAGTTATTGTAGAAGTACTTTGTTTTACAAACCTTATTTTAAAACACTTTTAGGGGACAAATGTGATAAGAGAGGAGAGATGAAGCATAAAAAATAATTGTACAACAATTGTTTAACAGCTTTTACTATTTCAGGATGCTTCAGGTATTCATACCTATGAAATCTTTGTGCTAGGATTAGCTGACTAAGACAGTGTTTCTGCAGTGTGAATTCATAAGAGGAGGAATAATTCTGGTCCGAGGCTTACGGCAACTTCAGTTGGAATGCTGTGTGTATAGCATGTGTGGATAGTGCTGCTTAAAATCTATATCCAGAATTAAAGCTGCAATGATTGGCTTTCTTCTAGTTGCTCATTCTGTTTCTGGTTTCCACAAAACTTTGAGCATGAAATGAATCATGAATGAATCATCGTTCCTTAGGATGATAAGGACAGTGATTTTTCTACGCTGATTTCTATTCTTGTATAAATGATCAAGGCTTAATTTCCAGAATTTAGCAGAGCAAAATTAATCATGCAGTAAAATGCTTACAATTTACAACCCATTACTGCCTGTCATAGATTGATACTGGGGAACTTTGCTACAGCATGTATTACTATCAGTAGGGATTGATATATAATCAAACCATGTGACGTGTACACTGATGTTTCTTCAAGTCATTATTTTAATTAGTGTGGCCGTATATTTTTTTAATGACATTTTTGTTACAAATCTGTTGTTATTACATATTTTCCTTCTGAGATTTTTATAATGGGAATATGGTAATTTGTTTTCCAGGCTTTGGAACTCCTGTATCGCCACCAGTGGACTTCAGCTGATGGACTGGGAGTTCTGATAATATCGCCTACCCGGGAGCTGGCATATCAAACCTTCAAGGTTCTGCGTAAAGTGGGAAAGAATCATGAGTTCTCAGCTGGCCTTATCATTGGAGGAAAGGTGTGTCCTCGCTTGGAGCTTGCTGTATGGAAGCATAAATGAGTGCTATATTAAGTGCTAGGTTAGGAAGGAAACCCTGGAAATGAAAAGTCAGGGAAGAGAGCAGTTAATGGGGAAACTGTCAACCTCCTGCTCGTTTTTATTGTCTGTGTACCCTGTGTCTTTTGAAGCTTTTGCACAGCTGCAGTCTTTCCAGGTTACGTGACTGGATGGACCTTCCTGCCAAGCCTTCCAGGACTATCCTGTTAATTTAGATTATTCTGAAATACTTCTTGCTCAAGCCACAGGTGTGAGCATGCTGAAGAAATTGTGGTATCTGTAGGAAGAGCAAGGCTGATCCTCGACTATTCTTTCTAAAAATTATAAAGAAGTTAAGCTGACCTGACCATCTCTGGTACTGGGCTACTAGTCTGAACCACAAAGCTAAGCTGGTTTAACTCCTTTTCAGGATCTGAAAGAAGAGTCTGAAAGAATCCACCACATAAATATGCTAATTTGCACTCCAGGACGGCTTCTGCAACACATGGATGAAACTTCCTACTTCTATGCATCTGATCTGCAAATGTTGAGTAAGTCTTTTTAAGTGCTTGAAAGTAGTCAGAAATATTTTGTAACAGTTCATAATTGTGTGGAGCACTTGGGTAAAATTTTATCCTAGTCGTGCTATGTAGATGAAATGGCATTTAAGTTCATGTGTACAGATTCAAATAGAAAACAAAACCTTGTTCTTATGGGTACGTTCTCTGAAACAGTTGCCGAACATGTTTCCTAATATCTGAAACATTATCATCATCATTAGGATGATAAGACCAAGTAGGTGAGTTAGTAAGGAACCCAAAACTAAATATAGTGTCCCATATAATCCTTTAGTTCTGTCTTGGCTAATGCTGGCCTCTCGTTTGTGGCTATGGCTCTCATGGTGTTCCTGACATAATTAACTATATGGAATGATTAGCATTATTAACATTGTTTCTTTTCATCATTCCAACCTGAATAAAAAATGCAGTGTAATGAAGGGTTTGTCTGTCACTAAGAACTGCCTAATCTTTAGCATAGCTTGAGGAACTTGGAAGCAATTAAGAAGCTAATGAAACTGATAAAATGTGAAATTATGCTTGCTACACTTAGTACAATTCATGGCAGTTAGACAAGAATTGCATTAAACGTGGGCGCTTTTCTTAAAGCTTTGTTTCTGAGCTGCTCTGTTTAAACCCTGTGTTTCAACAGTAAATTCAGGTTTTGCTCTGTCATGAACACTACAACACTCTTATATTCCATGCTTCTGTTTCAGTAATAGAACAGGGAGTTTGTAATTTGCAGTCTGTCTGCAAATTACTAAACTGTTTACTTGAAATGCTGATCTTTTATGCATCAGTGTGTGAAACTGAGGGCTGTAGTGCAGAGATTATGGGAAGTGCTGTGATTTTTATTGCTGTCTTTTTTAAAAAACATTTTATGGAATACATGAATAAACAAAGAGAATCCTGTCATATACAGTAATAAAGTTACTCTGCGGTCTAAGTAGGCATAGAATTTTGTACTATATGAATTTAATGTAGTATTATGTTTTTTCAAATGAATAAAGCTAAAACCAGATTTTCTCAACTCTCTCTCTCAATTCAGTTCTTGATGAAGCTGATAGAATTCTAGACATGGGGTTTGCTGATACAATGAATGCAATCATTGAAAATCTACCTAAGAAACGCCAGACCTTGCTTTTTTCTGCAACACAAACAAAGTCAGTGAAGGATCTTGCACGGCTGAGTCTGAAGGATCCGGAATATGTTTGGGTTCATGAGAAAGCCAAATTCAGGTATGCTGGGATAATTTTTTTTTCCCTGGAGGGGTTAAACCTATAGTGATCCTACTTAACTGCTTCTCTGACTGTCAGTTTCCCAAATCAGAAGTTCTGTTCTGCGTCCTCCTCCTTCCTGTAGTATCTGATCCTGCTGTGTGCCTTGCTGAAAGCAAGGAATTTACACATAGGAGGGTGCTAGTTCTGGCTGAATCATTACAGGGAGGCTGAACCTGCACTTCTCTTGTGGCTCCTCAGACAGCTTCTGTAAGTTTTTTAATTCAGGAGCAAGCTCCAGAGTGGATTATAGCCTGAATGGAGTAGTGTCCTGGCTCTAGCAGCATTCATTTCTGTATTGCTCCTTTTTTGGTTGTTTGGCTTCCTTGCCTCTTCCGTGTGCATACTTACTGTGCAGAACCACCATGTGTTGCACAAATACAGTTCTTCTGTGTGCTATTGATAACTCTGGTTTTCCAAGGAAATCCATTAGTTCATGTCAAGTCTTGTGGCTTCCTTATGTGCTGGGTTTACTGTGCACGTTAAGGACTCCAGCCCATAAATTTGTCATGCCATATAATTTGCATCAGAATGGGAGGCCCTTCCTAGAAGTGAACTATGTGGTCTGCCAAGCTTGAAAAATTTTATGTGTCACTAAATAAAATATTTAAACATTGCTTTTGTTTCATTTTTTTCATTTGAAATCTAAGTGAAGAATATCGTTTAATGTTTTGCGTTTCTGTGGGCTCAGTCATCTAGGTGTCAAATTGCTTATGAACACGTATGATTCTTTTTCTACTCTTCTATGACATATGCATATATTTCCATATGTAAGATGCAGGAAGGTGCAGCACAGTGGTAAAAATGGTTTTCCCAAGAGCAAACGAGAGATGCAAACAGCAAAATGAAGAGCGGAACCAGGTTGAAGCTTGAAGCAGTTTTAACTATTTGATATGATTGTTTCTGCATTGTACTGCAAATACCTTTTTTTTTTTTTTTTTTTTTAATCAGCAGTACTGTCAGAGGCATCTTAAATAAGCATGATTGCTAAAAAAAAAAATATGTTTGATTAATAATATCCTCTTATCAGAACAGGATGTAGATGTAGCAGAAGTAAGGATGAAGAAGCCTATTATGTAGTCTTCATTTTGAGGACTGACTACATGTCTGTTTCTAAGATACCACATTTTTTGTGAAAACTATTTTAAAGTACAGGGTTTTTTACTCTTTTTTAATATTCATTTGTTTTAGAATTTACTGCCTAAATGTGTAGTAGGTTCTTGCCTTCTGAAAACTTTTCTCTGAAAGATTTACAAAGTAAAGGTTCTGTGGCATAATTCAAATTCAACAGTAGAATAAAAACTGGAGCAGTGTCTTGTCATTTCATCCTCTCAAGTGGCCATCCTTAGTAAATTGATTTTGAAAACCCTTGTTCTGTTCAGGGTAAAGCAGAGGGACTGTAGAGAGGAGCATTTTCCTGTATTTCTAGGGCAAATATGCCAAAGATTTTTATTTTTCTTTTTTAAATTTTATTTTCTAAAGAATGGAGAGTTAAGATGACAATTCAGAGCTTTAAAAGGTCACTTTGCATGTCGGTGTAGTCAGTAGAAGTACATCAGTGCTCTTTTTTTTGGTACGTGATTAAACTGCTTTGACATTGCCTTAAGCACAAATGATGCTTTAATAGGACTAATAGACAAAACTGCATTTTAAGTCAAGGCAATTCAAATGTTGCTGCTTAGACATGGAAGGAGTTTGGCTTGCTAGTAGTAAATTAATTTAGAAGTGATGTCAAAAGCTGTCTACCCCTCCTCACTGGCTTTTAGTGAGGAAATTGATTTTTCTTTCAAGAGTAGCTTTCTAGTGGTGCTGCTAAGACTTGTTGCTCAAAGTGGCAGAAATTTCCATCCTGGCTCCTTTTCTCCTTTTTCTGGTTATTCGTCAGACACGGGCAGCTCTGTAGATACTGTGTGGCTGTACAGTCTCTTCCCTTCTTTCTCATTTTAATGTTTTGGCAACTAACAGTATCTGAATGTACATTCATTTTTTTTTTTTTTTTTTTAGTACCCCAGCAACTTTGGATCAGAACTATGTTGTTTGTGAGCTTCAGCAGAAAGTAAACATGTTATACTCTTTCCTGAGGAGTCACTTGAAAAAGAAGAGCATTGTGTTTTTTGCAAGCTGTAAAGAGGTATGGCTATTTCCCTCCTTCCTGTGTAGCATTTAAAAACTACTAAAATGAGGATACTCATGTAGACATCAAGTCACCAGAGGGGTGAGATTCTGGACTAGTTTGTAACAGGAAATCGGGGGAAGAACCAAATATCACCTCAATGAATGGTCATGTAGGGCCTGACTGCTGGGAAGCAGGGTCCAGGGTCAGTGCTGGAAGTCCTGAACATCTCATTGTACTTAGACAAGTATATGCTTTGCTGTTAGAAATGAATGCTGAAAGTTACTCCATTTAGAAACAGCTATTTCAGTTTTGTCCCATGACACATTTCATTGTTAGGTTCCAAAGGATTTTAATAGTTGCACCTGCTTTCCTCACAAGCTTTTAAATCTGCCTATATAAGAAACTGTGAAATAGTTCAGGGAAAGGTTTTTTCTTACGGTTATATAGGAGGTAATCCTTCAAATATCTACTTGTATAAATGTCCTGGGACTATTGTGTTGAAGTTGTTTTTATATATTTCTATAACATAGGTATTAATTCCTATAGTTACTGCATGTATTGAATATTTTACAGCATACAATGGTTTAGTAAATATTCATTGCAGTTCTTACACTTGTGTAAGAGGTTACAATACTTCTGTTGTTCTGCAGTCGGCTGGTGAGTGAAATGAGGTGCTAGGCTTAGTGATACAGAAATTCCCTGTAGCTGTTCCTGCAATACATGCAGTTTCTGTAACTACTTTCTTAAAAAAAAACCCCAAAAAACCCCAACCCAAAAACGTAGGTGTCTGCTGTTAAATAGTGCTACATCATGGTACTGTGTAAGAGTGAACAGACTGCTTTTATAACAGAAGCTGTTGAGGCTTGAAATAGTAAATCAAGACTGTGTAGACTGCTTTGAGTTGCAAGCATAAGACACTCCACCCCTCTGGTATGGTCTAAAAGCAGTGCTTCTGACGGACTTAGGATACTTTGGTCCCTTGCATACAACCAAACTAGTCATGTCCCAGGTCATTCTTCCTGTTACCTACTCTGGTTCCTTTTAGGAGATGCCACCAAAAGGCACGCCAATCTTTTGCCACAATGAATTCCTCTTTTAGTATCTGGGTGTGACAAAGTCTCAAAATAGCATCTCTTGTCTCCAGTGTGGAGAAAAGTGTATTTTATTTGATGTGCTGAGTCAGCTGCTATGTACTGGATATGATTGCAACAAGTTTAATTGCATGGTAAAATTTTTTTTCCTTAATTTGTTGGGTAGGTCCAGTATCTCTTCCGAGTGTTCTGTAAGCTTCAGCCTGGTCTTCCTGTACTGGCACTCCATGGCAAGCAGCACCAGATGAAGAGAATGGAAGTCTACACTTGTTTTGTTCGGAAAAAAGCAGCAGTCCTTTTTGCTACGGATATTGCAGCTCGCGGCCTGGGTATGTACCCACAGAAGTAATAGTTTTCACAAAGTAATCATATAACTCTATTGAGATTTTATCAAACTTTATACTCTGAAGACCAGCCTGATTGTAAGACATGAAGATGTAGTTTGCTTAAGAGCTCATTAGAAGAGCTTGTCTTCATGTCTTGGAAGAGGTATGCTGCTTAGAGTTCTGCTGTTTTCTTTACTAAGAGAACCACTTCATTTGTGCTTATTTTTTCTTTTTGTCAAAAAAGACCTATGTTGTCATTAGTTTTGAAATGGCAATTTTTAGAAAGGCAGGCAGAGGTAGCTATCTTTATTTTGTAGACAGTCTAGTTTTTCTAGCCATGTTCTGTGACGAGTACCTGGAACTAGAGAAAATGGTAATAATGATGTATTTGCTTACTACATGCCATAAGGCAAGGTTTCAGCAGTTTGAAGTATTTCTGATGTGCCTGTATCCTGTGGGTTATTCCAATATATATATGAAAAATTACTAACCTACCAGTATGTGGAAATGAAAGCCTGAAGAAATTTTAATATCTGAACTACGAATGGCATTATAGGAGTGTATTCTTAAGGAGGTGGGAAAACAGATGAGGGGAAAAAGCAAGAGTATTTATAGGACCTGTTTGGCTTGAGTTTCTTCCTCTGGTCATTACCTGCTGAATTCTTATTTACTACTTTGTATTTTCAGTGTATACTTTGGACTTTTTTCTTCCCTTTTTTTTTCCTTAGTACTTGGAGGCATTGAGGTATGACACCAGACTGTTTTCAGGAGTCTACTCAGTCTTCTTTCAGATAGCAAACCCTGTTGTCCAAAATGTGAGGTTTTGTCGTCAGTATGCTACAAAAGGAATATTTGGGAGTATAGGTGTAATTGTGGATTACAGTGTAGCTACAGGCTTCGCTAGGAAGTAACATGAATTTACTCCAGTGCAGAACACGCTGCTGCTGGATGAAGTGTAGCAGCTAGACAATGCTTGCTAATGGTATCGTTTACATTCAATGTTGACTTATTTGTGAGGCTTTGTCAGCCCCTCCTATCTTTGAGAGGGGCTATGGTATTTCTGTATGTGGACAGCTGCAGTAGAGCTGTCTTGCCATATCTAACCTCACACCCAGTGGTGTAGGTTATTAATCCTGTAGGTGAAAAGTGGGTCAGATATTGTTATTTAATTATTAAATGTAGTGGTGTTTTATCATCAGTGTGTGACACAAAGCATGTCTGTTCCTGTCAAGTGTGAAATTATGTTCCATTCAGTGCACTGTCATAACTTAGGAAATGAAGACAGCATTAATTTTGGCTTTCTTTGAAGAGAATGATTGTTTATGATATGCTAATACATGCAATTAATTTTTATTTCAGAGGTTGTGCCCAATGTTTGTTAAGTGGTCTAAATGATGGTTGTTACAGGAATTAATGCTTCAGTATAATATGATGCTCTTGGGTAGGATTTTGGTTATAGCAAGCTTAAATTTTGGTGGATTTTTTTTCTTTATACAGATTTTCCAGCGGTGAACTGGGTTATTCAGTTTGATTGTCCAGAAGATGCAAACACATACATCCACAGAGTAGGAAGAACAGCCAGGTTTGTTTTCACTTTTCATTAATATTTTAACGTTTAAAACTTCATCACTGTAGGGACAGATAGTTGGCTAAAGAGTTCTTTGAAAAAAATGAAGATATAAATTAGAAAGAAAGAAAGGCTGATAATCACCAGAAGACCCTTTTAATTACATAAGAGAAATGGTTTGACTTAATCACTTCTTGGTAAGCTTCAGGGACACTTTACAGCAGCCAGAAAATGTACCCCAACAAATGTAGTTGTTTAATCTGATCAGGGAAGATTAATAGTGAGGAAGCAAAAATCTTCCTTTGAGCTTGGCAGGATTACCTCAAAGGCTGAGTTGAACATGTCTGTGGGTGGAAGAGCTTGTATTGCCACCATCTTTTGTAGATAAATTAGGCTTTAGACTGTGGATCCAATTTCATTGTGTCATTGAAGGCTCTTCAAAAGAATGGAAATAATTCTTCCTTATTTTAACTTGGGAAGGAAAGAATCAATGTTAATTACAGGTTAAATTTTAAATTTTCTAAGTAGTTTGCAAAATTACATTCTTTGGGATAGCTTTAGTTAAAATGTTTGTGGTTAAGCCTGTGTGACAGAAGGGAGTTACCCAGATACGCTGTTGAAAAACCTGGTTCTTGATCTCTGAGGCAGATTTTTAAGAGAAACAGGAGCTGTTATTGTGTATAATTCAGTAGATCAAAAACCTTGCACAATTATCTGAAGAATGGAATGCAAGACTTGGCATTCTATTTTATACATAATTTAATTTGTTTGTAGCAGGGCGTGCAATATAGGCGGTTGTCAAACCTAATGACAGAGCAGTTGCTTAGAATAGGACATCAGCACTCTGCACAGTAGGGATTTGAAATCTGTCTTCCTGGATCAGATGGTATCAAATTTTGGTGGCTCTGATAGGAGTGTGTACCTTCCAGCCCTCTTCCAGAATGTGGAAATTCTAGCCATGTTTTCATTGTAATTAGTGACATTTCTGCCCCGTTCTGTTCTGTGCTCTGTATTTTCCTATCTACATGTTATATTAGATGGAAATAGTAATTTTTTTAAATGCTTTTGGGAAAAAAACCAAACATGTCTATGAGCAAAATCAGCAAATGTTTGTGTAGCTATTTGGCTAAATTCAAATCTAGGTATAATCTCATGCATACCAGTCGAGAGAAATGCATATAGGCTTAGAATTTTGGGGGTTTGTGTTTGTTTTTGGGGTTTCTTATTTATTTTTATTTATTCCCAAATCGGTGTGGCTTCCACTCAGGCTTGTAATTTGTCATTATGGCATACTGTCATCATGGAAGGGAAAACAATATATTTGGCACTGTTTAATTGGCAGTTTCTCGGAGGCTTGTTGGGCTCTTCGCGAGCTGTGTTGCTGAGTTAAAGCACCTCCCTGGAGTTATAATCCTCAGGCCTTTTCCTGATTCTCATTAGGCACTGAGAAGAGCTATTGTACGTGGGTTTAGAGAGGGGAAGCAGCTACTTTGAATAAAATGTCACTCTGAGGAGGATTTTAGCCTTGCAATCTTAAGGGTCCATCTTCAGCAGTCTTTTAAATACAACCGTCTGTGATAGCTTGAGGGAGAGATTCAGGCAGAAAATGGGCTGAGAGTCTATCCCTTAGGCCATGGGCTGGGCTAGATGCCTGCCCCTTGCTTCACTGGGCTGTTGTTCACATTTCCTTTCATGTGAATTTTTCAGTAGCCAGACCTTACGGAAATTGGGAGTACATCTGAGCAAGTTGTTTGAGCCGGCAGGTTAGTGACTGAGACTGAAAACAAATTCCTGCTTTAGGAGAAGCTTTACGGGTAATCTCTGTTTCTTAATCTGATATGAAGATCAGCATACCTACACTGGGCTTTCACTTTGGAGAAACATACAGGCTCAGTCATCCTCAAAGTAAAGCAGTCCTGGAAAGAGATTTGTTTAGTGAACTAAACAGCATGAAATAAATAGTTGAAAATAAAACAAGGGGGATATTTAATAGTTTTAAGTAAATACTGTGCACTAAGTATGTATGCTAATGCAGCTTTAGATGTGGATAATTGAGATAATTGAGAGTGTACTTTTCAGTGAACTCTTTAAGTGTTGAGTAGGAAACTTGTTTTTCAATAGCTACTGTTAGCGTGAGAAGTTTGTGCTTGTTATAGAAACGATAAAAATGAACTGCAGTTTAGTAGTTCTCATTAATGGGGTTAGAGGTAATGACAAATTTTCATGGGTTATGAGAGTGTATAATTGCATGGAATGAAAGCTAAATTAAATCTCTCAGCTAATTAGGAGACTGTTAAACTGAAATTAAAACTGGGATGCCAAGTACTGTGTACTTTTGAAATCAAATTATTTTGTGATACAAAAGTAAATACTAAAGCCAAGAGAGAAATTATTTTGTGGATGGGACTGAAGAAACTTTGACTAATAATCATGGATGTGTTCCCACATCCGTTTTACAGTTTTCCAAAGACTTATTTAAGATGAAAGAAAATGATTGATTTTCAAGTGGATAAGACCACCATGTTCCCCAAGTGGCATTTCACTTGCATTTTATCCTGCTAAAGAACAGAAATTGCAACTCCTGCATTTTTGATTTGTGGTAAAGTAAGATCAAGAAAATCTGGGTTTTGTCCAGAAATGCTTTTACTTTACAGTAGAATTGGCATCTTGAGTGATCTGGGGTTGTTTCTTTTCTTTTCTTTCTTTGTTTTTCAAACTTGAAAGATATGCAATGATTGGAGTGGTTGGAAGCTCTTCCTTCCAACTGCTTTTAAAGTGTTCATTTAAAGTCTTAACTAGTTCAGTAGCAGAATTTAAAATGCTGACAGTGTCATGGCTAAGCCCATAAGTATTTTGGCTATATATTTGTCACACAGTATCTTAGAAAAGTCTGTAATTTAAGATACTAGATCACAGTGTTTACCTGTGGTTTTTAGTTTCATAAATTCAAAGACCTGCTTGTAGCAAGTGTTTTCAAAACTAATTTCTTCTCATTTTAAATTTCTGTTGATGCCTTCTGTTCTGTTGCCTATGAAGCCTAAAGGTACAAATATTCTTTGAATCAATATTGTGAAACAAGTTGCAGTGCCACTAGGGGACAGCAGAAGATAATAATTTTTGAAGCACACCAATACTCGCTTTTTTCCAAATATATTTTGTAAGTTGTATGGCATGAAAAAAACATACATAGGGATGTTTTTCTTTCAGTCATGATTAAATTGATGAATAGAAAAGACATGGAAAAGCCTATTTAATCTTTCTATTCATGCATACATATCTTGTATTGTGGATGTACCTGTATCATGGCACGGCTCAGTAATTAATTTCTTTCTCAGCATTACATTCCTCCTTCCACTCCAATTTTTTTCTTCTTCTCCTACAGAGGTAACTGTTAAAAACTGGTACTTGAGTTTATTGAGTTTTCTGTCAGGAGTATTTTTTTAATTATTATTATTATTATTTTTTCTTTTAAACACTGACCGTAGAAGATTAAACAGAATAAATCTTTTTGCTCTCTATTTTTATCTGTGGTATGTTCAGAACTTCTGTATAGGATTTAGGTCCGACTCAGGCTCAGACTTCTGATGATATTTAATACAGGCTAGTTGGTTACGTTTCTTAGATGCTTAAACTGACTTTGGAAAGTTGCTGTAGTTTTGTTGTTGTTTTTAAATGCAGTGTGCATACAGGCGTGAATGTTCTGTCTAGCTCTACCTGTGCTTTTTTTCCCTTCGGTGAATTATATTCTGAAGACAGAATTATGAAAGTCCATCTTCCCAAAGCAAGATACGGTTTTGCCTTCCATCTTTGTACTGGCTGATAGAAAGATTAGAGCCAAGAAGTATGAATAAAGACTTAAATGCCTTGTGAATATTGAAGAATACACACACATCAAATTTTGGGAAGGTGAAAGGGGCAGGTTGTATAATGATCTTACTCTGTCATGAAGTAAAATGCTTTGAAGCATGCAAATTGAGTCTCTTTTTAAGTAATTGCACATTCTATGTGTGAAAGTGAGACTAATAAGCCTTTAGAATAACCCTTGCAAGTGGCAATAAAGCATTCCAAACTGTGAGGGGCTGTAATGCAGTTTTTATCAATGGTGGAAACTTGATGGTTTTGGGTTTTTTGTTTCTCTTTTTTTTTTTTCTTTTTTTTGTTTTTCATTGGGAAATACATCCCAGGGATACACGTCTTGGGTCCTGAATAAACAGTGCAGTCAACAAGGCAGCTCCTTGTTTGATTTTTAATATTTAAGACCCACGAAAGTACTTTTGCTGATGCTTCTTTAAAAATAAATGCAATATTTGGACCATCTCATATTGTATTACAGTCATCCTAACTCAAGTTAAGTAAAAATAGCTGCTAGTGGAGGTCACAAGAAATTGTTGACACCACATATTTAACTTGCAATTCACGTTATTAAATTCTTTAAAATGAAACACTGTATCCTAGCTACATTCCTGACAGTGGCCTGCGGTGCTGCAGTCCTACCGGCTGGCACTGTGTTAGCCATTAGAATTCTCTTCATAATGGCATGGTATGAATGTTCCAATATACCGAAATACTAAGTGGCTGAGGTTATTACCTGCTGACATGAAGCTGTACTGCAAGCTGTAATAAGAAATAAATAAGCACATACATTTTAATGCAGTAGAGTGGACACAGCTGCGAGGAAAATGGATTGCTTACAGTCTAGGCTGGAGGACCCTACAACCTCCCAGGGCCTTTTGAATTCACTTTATTCTGAGACTAGTGTGGTAAAGTTGGTGAGCCATTACCTGTTGTTGTCTGTCATTTCTTGTGACTAAGTCTGCCTGATAAACAAGAACATGTACCCAGTTACAACCGAGTGAAGGGGATTGTGGTTTTGTGGTATGAATAAAACCCGGTTGCATTGTTCTCAGAACTTGGCAGTAGATATAGATGGGCATAAATTCGGGAGAAGGAAAAGAATATCAACCTATCAAAGAAAAGCAAAATAAAACAATCCCCAAAATCTCTGACTTCATAGCAATATTTTCCAATAATTTCTTGGGGATACTGAACTCTAAAGTCTGTGCAATGGAGAAATAGGAGTGAACAAAGCATTAGAAGTGGAAATAGGAGTGAAGAAAGCATTAGAGCTAAAGCAAAACTACAAAATGAAGTCAGTTCACTTTTTGTTTGTCTGTCTGCTCTGTGGCATGTAGGGCTGTTCAAAACCCATGGGAGAAAGCTCTTCTCCCTGTCTGAATCGAGGAACCAGCAGTGAACACAGGCTGTCTGCAGCATTTGCTCAGCTGTGAATAACAAGCACCCTTTCTAGTCTGTTGTAATTTTTGTTGGGCTGCTATGGTAGGACTTGCTGTAGATGATACAGCACAGTATCAGTTAGCAGTGCACACAGATATCTTGTTATGGATTTATTGTTTTAAAGAAGAATATCTATTACAAAAAGAGACTGTTGATCATGTAGAGGGGATAGAAATTCTGATTTTCGTGCATTTGTTTTCTCTTCTCCTTTGTCACTTATAAAAATAGAATAACATGTTATGCATAAATCCAGCAGCATAGAAGGTATGATACCCAGGAGATGAAAAACCTCTTTCTGCTCCTGGGCTTGGAGAAATATTTTCTTGGTTTGAAGCTTAGATTTCACCAGTCCTCATCACATCAGAAGGCTTGGGAAGGTAGTATGATTGGAAACAAAGGTTTCCTGAATTGAGCCCAATGTGAGAGATGTGAAGTTGTTACTTTGTTTAAGAAATATGTTTAAAAATGGCAGCTTGTATAATCAGATTTAACGGTTGAATTTTAAAACAAAAGTATGGATTATTGTATTTCTGGGGAAGGCCTTAGGGGTAGATACAGATATTAGTTTTCCCTTGTTGAAGGACAGTGTGTGGGTGAACAGATTTATTCATATGCATATCAGATTGAAATAGGTCTTCTTAGAATAAAACTGTCCATTTTGATATGTTTGGGATATATATTTATAGATGCCTTATAATGTTCCTTTATATAAGAGAGTGAACCCAAACGTCTGAATCGATGAAACTCTTTTTCCTTTACTAACGTAGTTATTAAAGAATTGAAAATAATTTTAAAATAAAAATTACATGCCAGAAATAATAGAACTTGACTCACTCTAACTTTTTTCTAGTCCCTATTATATTAAGCACAATCGTTAGGTTTTTAGCTAACCTACAGATTAAGAAGTCACTGCCTTCCAAAAGCTGGATGTATACTGGCATACTCAGATGGTGAGTCTTTCTTCTCAAAATCTTCTTACAACAGAATGAGAACTGTAATGTGCCACTTTTTTCCCCCCTCATCCTCAAGGCTCACTTGCAGTAATGTGTACATTCACAAATACATATATAATTTCAGTGGCATATTCTTTCAGTCTTTAAAGTGGTAAATCTTTACTCTAGAAGCAGGGATCTGTGCTGCTTTTTGAATTTTACTTGTCAGTTATTCCATGCTATGGAATTGTCTTGTTCTGGATTATTTATGGAAGTTAAAATTGTAAGCAAAGGTTTAAAGGACATGAATGTTGCAAAATAAAGTGCTCCAGAATATTTATGTTGAGAAGGACGTGACTGGAGTGCAGTGAATAAACAATCGTCTTCATGGTGAATAATCTGGCTTCAGAGTGGAAGTAACGATTAAATAGTTTTGTATTAATAGTTTGGCAACCATGTATAATAAACAAAGAGTCCAGCAGAAGAAGAGTGAAAATAACATAATGACACTGTATCACAAGGCACATGCAAAACTAGGTAAATATAGTGGGCTTTGTTTTGATGCTACTCCACATGCTTAACTTACTGACCTTAATGTTTTAAGGAGAACAGGCTTTTGGTTACTTCTGGTAAGTCTCTAGCAAATTTGATCTGGGTGAGAAACAGTTGAGAAGTTGATTTGTCTTCACTGTGGCTGATTTCCTTCCTCTGAAGGGATCTACTGCGGAGAGTTTCTGTATACTAATGTATCTGAAGGTTGCTTCCTGGCTTGGAAGCAGCATTCTCCTGGAATGTGAGACACATTAGGAATGGGCTTTGATTTAAGCTTACAAGTTTTGCAGTGATACTTTACTTGCTTCTCTGTCTTTTGACAGATGAGATGACAGCATATGTTGATACTATACATCCTGGCCCAGTTAGGCTAAAATTAGATCTTCAGTGAAGTCAACTTGGTAAAGTCCTGTTGAGGCTGCAGATTAAAAGAAAACCCCAAACAACAAACCACTTTTTTCGAGTACAGGAGAAAATGTGTGACCTCCAAAGCGTAAAAATTATATATACTTACGGTTCCTTGCATGTTCATGTGTGGTAAATAGCTTCAGAAACATTAACACCTCCTTTATATTGAGTTTTCTGTAATGGGAAATATTCCAATTCAGGAAACTGTAATGCAAGCATCTTTATATCTGCCTCCCTCCTCCAAATTTTACGATTATCTCATCATCTCCATTTTCTCCTTTGCCAATTTTAAAAATAGATTATTTTTTTCTTGCCAAACAAAGCAGAAATACTGCCTTTAACTCTCTTGAAATTTGGCATCAACTTGTATCTTCTGAAATACAAATGTTAGGGAAATATGTTGCAATACATCTGTTCAAGACAACCTGTGTAACATTTCCTGTAAGGTCTGCATATCCACGCAGGGTATCCTTACAGTTCTCTCTATTGCTTTCCCATAACTCTTTTTTTCCCTTCTGGATGTCTGCCTTGCAGCAGAACAAACACTGGTGCCTGATGACCATCAATCGGGTGGTTTGCATTCCTGTTTTATTCTAGTATCACTGTGACTCGTATGTCACTGACAAATAAAATACAGTGCATTTGACTGAACTATATGTTACGATGGTTGTAGCAAGCATGTAAAATTACTCTGAATGTAGTTAGGACAAGCTTGACTTTAGCTGCATGGCAAAGTGGAGTTGATTAATAACCATAGTATGTTTTCATCTATTGCCTTTGTGTAGTATTGTTTGCTTTAATAGTAACGGTGAGGGGTATGTGTAGCCTTTGACTGGATCTGATCAAGGGTAAGTTAAGACAGGTTAAGATTAGCAAAAATTGAGTGTTTGGCCTGCACGAAAAGCGTTTTTCCTCATCCTGTCCTTGCTGAATTGTTGCCACGGTATTAGTTCCTTCATGCACCATTCCAGCTGCCAGCTCAGGGTGATTTTTTTGCAGAAGTTTAAGATAGATTCTGTCATGGTGAATAAACGATCCTCTTGGTTTTAGTGTTGTGGGGTTTTTTTGTGGTGGTTTTGTTGGTTTTTTTTCATATGGAATTAGTTGGCAACTTTTTGTGTTTCTTTGCTAGGGAAATGGGGTTCTTTACATTTTAAACTATTTTTCTCTGCTTCTGCTTAGCCAGTACCACATTGTCCTAAATAATTTATCACATTTCTTTCTTGTCCAGCCTTTGGCGCTTGCCTTTGTTTGTAGGCATCCTTTCTCTCATCTGTAGTCAGTGTAAATACATCATTCCTACCCTTTGCTTTAAAGTGCAAATGATTTGTCACAGCTTCCTTGCTTCTAAGTAAGCCACTCTCCATTTATCAGCAGTTCTGGTCTAGTGGGCAGGTCCCTGAGGATGAGAGGTTGACCAACATGATGCCTCTCTATAAAAAAGGCAGGAAGGAAGACCTTGGAAACTACAGGCCTGTCAGCAGAGGGGTCTGGACAGACTGGATCGATGGGCAGTGGCCATCATGGCTCAACAAGGCAAAGTGCCAGGTCCTGCATTTGGGCCACAGGAACCCCATGCTACGCTACAGGCTTGGGGAAGAGTGGCTGGAAAGCTGCTTGGCGGAAAAGGACCTGGGGGTCCTGGTCGATGGCCACTGAACATGAGCCAGCTTGTGCCCAGGCAGCCAAGAAGGCCAACAGCATCCTGGCTTGTATCAACAGTAGTATGTCCAGTAGGACTAGGGAAGTGACCATCCCCCTATACTCAGCACTGAGGAGGCAGCCAAGAAGGCCAACAGCATCCTGGCTTGTATCAACAGTAGTATGTCCAGTAGGACTAGGGAAGTGACCATCCCCCTATACTCAGCACTGGTGAGGCTGCACCTTGAATCCTGTGTTCAGTTCTGGGCCCCTCATGACAAGAGAGACATCTTGGTGCTGGAGCGTGTCCAGAGAAGGGCAGTGAAGCTGGTGAAGGGTCTGGAGCACAAGTCTGATGAGGAGCAGCTGAGGGAACTGGGGTTGTTCTGGCTGGAGAAAAGGAGGCTCAGGGAGCGCTTTATCGTTCTCTACAGTTACCTGAAAGGAGGATGGAGTGAGGAAGTTTCTGGTCTCTTCTCCCAGGTGGTAGCACAAGAGGAAATGGCCTCAAGCTGCGCCAGGGGAGGTTTAGATTGGATATGAGGAAAAATGTATTCACCGAGGGGGTCTCAGGCATTAGAACAGGCTGCCCAGGGCAGAAGTGGGGAATCACCGTCCCTGGAAGTGTTCACAAACTGTGTAGGTAAGGCCATTATTGACATGGTTTAGTGGTGGACATGGCAGTGCTGGGGTGAAGGTTGGACTTTATCTTAAATGTCTTTTCTAACCTAGTTGATTGTATGATTCTAAGTAAAGATTGAGTTGCAGAGAAGTTACTTGCCTTTTTGATAAGTATTGAAGCCAACAGACAGTAGAAAGTAAGACAGATGAAATGAAGTATGCATTGGGTTTTTTTACTTTCCCCCCATTTTTTTCCTTTTCTATTTTTTATA